>NW_027328741.1:15846348-16148005 GCF_048564905.1 Vicugna pacos | reverse complement strand
TCCACAGAGGGCGGCAGCCCCTCCATCGCACTGATCCACCCACAGAACTCTGCAAGGTTACCAAGGATCCACCAGCCACAACAAGCCTCGCGGTACACACCAACATTCCACCTGGAATCCAACCGCTAACTGCCATCCCCAATGGCTGCTGCATCTTGTCAGTGTTGGGGGAGGGGCTGCATCCGACGAGAGGTTCCTAAGGTAAATGTGATTCTACCCACTAGCGTCCCATGGGCCTTTGTTCTTCCCTCTTTCCTTTTGTTCAGAACTGTATGCACTGTAGCAACGGAGGGAAGTGTGTCCATTTTCAGTTGAATGTTTCACACGTCTTTAAACTTTCTAACAGTTCACAGCACACAGAGACCCACTAAGGGAAACTATTGTTCCTGTATTATGGGCACACCCGCAATACATAGCCATTGGTTGATTTCTGCTGAAACACCCGCATTCACGGGACATCTATCCATTTGATTCAAGGGGGCTGAAATTCCTAGGAATGATACAATCCCCAATGTGCACTTTAATGCCTGTCTCTTTTGATCTTAGTACACTTTTGCGGAGCTACTTTTCCTTGTTATAGGCTTGTGCCATTTCTTCTCGACGTAGTGTAGAATATGGCATTCATTCATCCTGTTGGAAGACATGCAAGTCTATATCATGGACTAGGAATCCATTGGATTCCAAATCGGCATTTGGGTTAGGTCACGATATGCTCATATGAATCAATATTTACGAATATAAATGCACGCCTCTGATTTCCGAATACAGGTGTGCTGAGTACATTCAAGCCGCGATACTGGGTCGATGCGTACTGAATGATCCCTGACATCACCTTGAGTAATTTCTTTTGAATATTCATGTTACCCTACCCTTTTTGTGTTGTTTGTTTGTTTGATTCTTTCTTGGTCTGCTTCTCGTTTGTTTTGCAAACACGTCAGGCCATGCATCACTCCGTTTGCTTCCAACAGAGAGTCATATAAGCTGACTCCCTTAAGATAGTGCTTCCAATCCCCTATGATTTCCTGCTTCCCTCTCCCATCTTTAGGGTTTTGATGTCCTCTTTGCCTTCTTCTTGTTTCTTCTTTTCCACTCATCTCTTCTTGCATTTCCAATAAGGGTTTTCTTCTTTCCATTTCATCTTGCTGCTTATCCCTTCAGGGGATAATTCTCAACCTTTCTTTTAGGATAAGTTTCGAACTGCTGAATTCTTTTAAGATTTGCAAGTCTGTGGCTTACTCTAGCTCTGCTGGTTTAGAAATGGTGGTCATGTGGCATAGGCTACCCTAGATGGCAGCATTTTGCCATTCAAGCTATGGTCTATGTCCTGGCACTCCTCCCTGTCCTGCAATATTGCTGCTGAGATAGCAGCTGAAACCCCTCTGGAGGTTCTCTTGTGACTATTTTGCTTTCCTCCAGGCGCATTTTAAATCACTGGGATGCTCATGAACTTTGTTGATTTGGATCATACAGCTGCTGCTAAGTCTATTGGGATTCCACCTCTTTTGTACGCTGTGTACTTCCTGAATTCGCCTAGATGATTCTATCTTGGATTTTCAGCAAGTTTCAGTCTGATTTTTCTACACATAACTTTTCAAACATTGTTTGTTTCTTTATCTCTTGCTTTTCCATCTGGGACTCTTTCGAATTTTAGTCTTTCATGCCTTGTCTTCAACCAGGATTCAACAGCAATGTTTTCATTGGTTTGCACTTGCTTTCCTATGTGTGCTTCTGACCGAGGGATTTCTGTTCCCCTGTCTTCAAAGTCATTCACGCGTCCCTCTGCAATATCTCGTCTGCTAAGGACGGAATGTTAGCCCTGATATTTTCTCATCCACTGAGTTTTCTGAGATTATTTGGCTCGTCTTTAGGCTTTCTCTTCCCCTTTTCTGGTATTCTGCCTTTTGTGATTCTGAGACACTGTTGTTCTTCAGTGTTTCCCTCACCTCCATTTTCAATACTTGCTCTGGAGAGCGTTTTGCAGGCTAGTTGTCTGAAAGCTTATCTTTAGGGCCTTCAATCTCTTTGGAACTGAAAATGGTAGTTCCTTTTCCTTTTACTATATTTCTTCATCTCTACTGGTCAGGTAATTTTAGGTATCTAATGTAGACTTCTAGGGCTTGGTTAAGTGAAAACTTTAGACTCTTGGCTCTACACAATTGCATGGGATTTCTGTGAGGACAAATTTTCCTAGATATTGATGCCATGTCCTGTTCCTTTGTGTGTTGTCTGGTCTATCTCCAATTGCTGGTGTTGCCTTTGTTGTGATGAACCCCCCATACTATTTCGATTAGGATAACCTCATTTTGATTACGCTTATCTCACAAATCTGAAAGAGCACACGACACTTCCTCTGGTGGAAATGGAGCTTCTAAAGGTTCTCAGCTCTGCATTCTACACTCTTTTATTTTGGAGTGTTTCCAGAAGTGCAGAGTCTGAGTGCGCTTGTGCTTTGTAATGCCACGGGAATGTCCCACTGAAACCAGTTCTTCCAAGAGCTTCTCTGTCTACAGAAACACCAGTGGAAGCATATCTATGGATGTCACACATCAGGGCCTGCTGGAATGATCCCGCAGCCCGAACTTGGTGTCCTCGCTTCCGAACCGTGCCGGTGCCATAAAAAATGTAGCATCCGCTTTTGAGAGATAAACTGAAGGAAATCCTTCCTCTTCTCACGCTGTGGTCTTGGACCACACTTCCTTGTCCTCTCATCCTTGTGGCACGGGTGCACGAAGGCAACCACAGAGCTGTTGCACATCCTGTGCCTCAAACCTAACCATAATCACAGCCCAGGTTATGAATGTAGCAGATCCTAAGGCTTTTCATTCTGAATTCAAACCCAAGGCCCCCTGGATCCCTCAGACCCGATGCACAATATCTCTGATTCTGCCCCACACATGCTCTATTGGCAAAATGCCAAATTGGTCTCTGGTCCTGCAGATGCACTGGGTGTGGCCATGGGACATATCGATAATTTCAACTGCGCGCGCCAGGGTGGTTGCTTGCTCATTGGGGTCCCAGGTCGATTTGCTCTTTTGATAGGACCCACCACATCCCACAACGCACTCCAGATCCCTGAGACTCAGCGTGTGCCACCATCCGTAGCCCTATCCCTCCCTGAACGCTGCCTCTGCTACCTCAAATTTGGCAGCTCGGAGCTTGGTCTCAGAATCAACTGTGGGGATATTTTGCACTGGATTCTTTGAGTTCTGTCAGCCAAGCATCTGCTGTGCACTCTTCTAACACTCAGCGCATCACCTTCAATCCCATGTCTCCTGTCCGCTTGAGAGTGTGCGTCCAAGTTAAAGAGAGTTTCACCTTTACTGCTCCATCAACAGGGCTCAGACCATGCACTGGTATCCATTCCCTGCTTTTCCTTCTCCTGCTTCCAGGTGTTCTGAGGCCTCATCCTGTCTTTGGAAGTAACAGACCTCCCTTCGGCAAGTGTCCTGTGCCAAGGGCTGGGTGAGTGGCTGTTTCCATTGCTGTGTTCATGGGAGCGAGTGAGCGCAGGTTGCACTGCTTCTCTGTCAACTGGGCATCGATGAATCAACACTTTCCAGATACATTTCACAGAAATGGGATTTTTTTTTATCTCTTGGTTTCTATACAGCCGTGGTGGGAGGGATTGTCCGAAGACTCCAGTTTTGACATTGTGTTGATATCTCATTTGCAGTCTTTAAAAATTTAATAGAATTGATATAAATGTTTTGGGAGTTATACGAAAATGAAGTTAGTTTCTGAAACATACTAAATCGACCTAGAAGCCAGACTTGTCAATTTTGGTAACATTTTGTCAGCTCTAAGGAAAACATAGACAGATAGAATGCAAAGTAGCAGTCCGAAATGTTAAAGGGGTCATGTCAACTCTTTACTGTTGAAGCCTCCGAAACCAACAGGAACCATGAAATAACTAATGGAAACATGAAATAACCCCCAAGCTTGGATTCACTTGTGCATGTGGTGCCCTTTACTCCCGATGACACCTACTGGTCAATGTTGGCATATCAAGGTGTAACATCCCTCTCAAGGAAAATACAAGAGGAAACGAACTAGATATATACATTTAGCTTTGAATTCAAAGAACCTAGAGGCATTATAGCTATGAGGATACTGCTGCAGCTATGCTAGGCTACTGAGAACCAGGTGTTCCTCTATCAGTGATGAGAACGCTTAATCATCCGATCATGTTGGCTAAAGCACTTGAATGCAACCAAGTCTGCACCCCCATGATAGATTGCCCCCGGGGGCTTGACTCAATTGAAAGACGGTCCACATAAGCTGTGTCTTTCATGTCATTGGCGACTTTTATAGTTCCGTTCACTATCTGACTTCTAATATTTACCTAGACTGTCTTGAAAAACGGAGGCCTAATACAGATTCAAGTTCAGTCAAAGATTCCCCTCACTTACCACACTCCCTTCACCCCAGAGAAGACATAAACCCAGCATTTGCTGAATCTAGCGGAAGGCCATCGTTTCTTTGTGGGAGCTAAGTATTCAATTCCTATCTATTTCATACGAGAGTATTTGACCTATATGGGGTTCCCTGTTGTTCACAGAGGATGAAGCTAGAGGAAATCTGATTCTAGGAGGGGCTTGCTCTTCTCTTACTGGCTTCATTGCAGCTCAGGTACTGATCCCTCAAAATGGATGCCTGAGTGGAGGGGAGGGAAGAGCAAGTGCTTGATAGCTAGGCCCAAACCTGGGAAAAGGATTACCTGGGCTTGGTGCACTTTGATCTGATTGGCTTGGAATTGCCCCTTGGGTCGTGTGGATTATCTGACCTCTTTCAAGAACATGAGCGTTTTTATCATCTCTGCCATCTCTTCTCTTTAGACGTCAGGGATCTTGGACCCGTTCTTGGAGCAGAGAATTGAGGAACTTCCTCCAGTCCATGGTGGCCCTCCGTAAGTTTCTGCTAGTATCAGCGAGGTTCAATATGTCTCATGAATGCCTTTTGAGCCTGCTATCCTCTACAGCTGTCTCCAGGCCAGTATTCTCTTTTGTAGCAGAACATCTCTCATCAATGTGTTCGCATCTCTCCTCAATCCGTGCAGCCATATTTTCGGCCAGCTTCTCTTCGTGTCTCCCATAAAGTCGACTAAAACAGGACTGGGCAAGTTTGAAAGGACCTCGGAGCCTCTCCAGTAAGCTGAAGACAGGCAGATCTTCCACTGTCTGCCCTTTCAGGTTCTGGAAACTGACCCATGAACTCAGGTCTTTGGGCAGCAGCAGTATCTCGAACTGACACAGCTTCCCGGACCAAAGACCTAAGCCAAGCTCCACAGAGGGCGGCAGCCCCTCCACCGCACTGATCCACCCACAGAACTCTGCCCGGTTACCTAGGATCCACCAGCCACAACAAGCCTCGCGGTACAAACCAACATTCCTCCTGGAATCCAACCGCTAACTGCCATCCCCATTGGCTGCTGCATCTTGTCAGTGTTGGGGGAGGGGCTGCATCCGATGAGAGGTTCCTAAGGTAAAGGTGATTCTACCCACTAGCGTCCCATGGGCCTTTGTTCTTCCCTCTTTCCTTTTGTTCAGATATGTATGCACTGTAGCAACGGAGGGAAGTGTGTCCATTTTCAGTTGAATGTTTCACACGTCTTTAAACTTTCTAACAGTTCACAGTACACAGAGACCCGCTAAGGGAGACTAATGTTCCTGTAATATGGGCACACCCGCAATACATACCCGGCGGATGATTTTTGCTGAAACACCCGCATTCATGGGACATCTATCCATTTGTTTCAAGGGGGCTGAAATTCCTAGGAATGATACAATCCACAACGTGCACTTTACTGCCTGTCTCTTTTGATCTTAGTACACTTTTGCGGAGCTAATTTTCCTTGTTATAGGCTTGTGCCATTTCTTCTCGACGTAGTGTAGAATATGGCATTCATTTATTCTGTTGGAAGACTTGCAAGTCTATATCACGGACTAGGAATCCATTGGATTCCAAATCGGCATTTGGGTTAGGTCACGATATGCTCATATGAATCAATATTTACGAATATAAATGCACGCCTCTGATTTCCGAATACATGTGTGCTGAGTACATTCAAGCCGCGATACTGGGTCGATGCGTACTGAATGATCCTTGACATCACCTTGAGTAATTTCTTTTGAATATTCATTTTACCCTACCATTTTTGTGTTGTTTGTTTGTTTGATTCTTTCTTGGTCTGCTTCTCGTTTGCTTTGCAAACACGTCAGGCCATGCATTTCTCCGTTTGCTTCCAACAGAAAGTCATATAAGCTGACTCCCTTAAGATAGTGCTTCCAATCCCCTATGATTTCCTGCTTCCCTCTCACATCTTTAGGGTTTTGATGTCCTCCTTGCCTTCTTCTTGTTTCTTCTTTTCCACTCATGCTCTTCTTGCATTTCCAATAAGGGTTTTCTTCTTTCCATTTCATCTTGCTGCTTATCCCTTCAGGGGAGAATTCTCAACCTTTCTTTTAGGATAAGTTTCGAACTGCTGAATTCTTTGAAGATTTGCAGGTCTGTGGCATTCTCTAGCTCTGCTGTTATTAGAAATGGTGGTCATGTGGCATAAGCTACCCTAGATGGCAGCATTTTGCCATTCAAGCTATGGTCTATGTGCTGGCACTCTTCCCTGTCCTGCATTATTGCTGCTGAGATAGCAGCTGAAACCCCTCTGGAGGTTCTCTTGTGACTATGTTGCTTTCCTCCAGGCGCATTTTAAATCACTGGGATGCTCATGAACTTTGTTGATTTGGATCATACAGCTGCTGCTAAGTCTATTGGGATTCCACCTCTTTTGGACGCTGTGTACTTCCTGAATTCGCCTAGATGATTCTATCTTGGCTTTCAGCAAGTTTCAGTCTGATTTTTCTACACATATCTATTCAAACATTGTTTGTTTCTTTATCTCTTGCTTTTCCATCTGGGACTCTTTCGAATTTTAGTCTTTCATGCCTTGTCTTCAACCAGGATTCAACAACAAAGTTTTCATTGGTTTGCTCTTGCTTTCCTATGTGTGCTTCTGACCGAGGGATTTCTGTTCCCCTGTCTTCAAAGTCATTCACGCGTCCCTCTGCAATATCTCGTCTGCTTAGGACGGAATGTTAGCCCTGATATTTTCTCATCCACTGAGTTTTCTGAGATTATTTGGCTCGTCTTTAGGCTTTCTCTTCCCCTTTTCTGGTATTCTGCCTTTTGTGATTCTGAGACACTGTTTTTCTTGAGTGTTTCCCTCACCTCCATTTTCAATACTTGCTCTGGAGAGCGTGTTGCAGTCTAGTTGTCTGAAAGCTTATCTTTAGGGTCCTCAATCTCTTTGGAACTGAAAATGGTCCTTCCTTTTCCTTTTACTGTATTTCTTCATCTCTACTGGTCAGGTAATTTCAGGTATCTAATGTAGAATTCTAGGGCTTGGTTAAGTGAAAACTTTAGAATCTTGGCTCTACAAAACTGCAAGGGATTTCTGTGAGGACAAATTTTCCTAGACATTGATGCCATGTCCTTTTCCTGTGTGTGCTGTCTGGTCTATCTCCATTTGCTTGTGTTGCCTTTGTTGTGATGAAAACCCCATACTATTTCGATTTATATAACCTCACATTGATTACGCTTATCTCACAAATCTGGAAGAGCACAGGACACTTCCTCTGGTGGAAATGGAGCTTCTAAAGCTTCTCAGCTCTGCATTCTACTCTCTCATATTTTGGAGTTTTTCCAGAAGTGCAGAGTGTGAGTGCGCTTGTGCTTTGTAGTGCCACAGGAATGTCCCACTGAAACCAGTTCTTCCAAGAGCTTCTCTGTCAACAGAAACACCAGTTGAAGCATATCTATGGATGTCACACATCAGGGCCTGCTAGAATGACCCTGCAGCCCGAACTTGGTGTCCTCGCTGCCGAACCTTGCCGGTGCCATCCAAAATGTAGTATCCGCATTTGAGAGATATACTGAAGGAAATCCTTCCTCTTCTCACGCTGTGGTCTTGGACCACAATTCCTTGCCCTCTCATCCTTGTGGCACGGGGGCACGAAGGCAACAAAAGAGCTGTTGCACATCCTGAGCCTCAAACAAATCCATAATCACAGCCCAGGTTATGAATGTAGCTGTATGGGGATTTCATCACAACAAAGACAACACCAGCAATTCGAGATAGACCAGACAACACACACAGGAACAGGACATGGCATCAAAGTCTAGGAAAATTTATCCTCACAGAAATCCCATGCAATAGTGTAGAACCAAGTGTCTCAAATTTTCACTTAACCAAGCCTTAGAAGTCTACATTAGATACCTGAAATTACATGACCAGTAGAGATATAGAAATACAGTAAAAGGAAAAGGAAATACCATTTTCAGTTCCAAAGAGATTGAAGGCCCTTAAGATAATCTTTCAGAGAACTAGACTGCAAAACGCTCTCCAGAGCAAGTATTGAAAATGGATGTGAGGGAAACACTGAAGAACAACAGTGTCTCAGAATCACAAATGGCAGAATACCAGAAAAGGGGAAGAGAAAGCCTAAAGGTGACCCAAATAATATCAGAAAACTCAGTGGATGAGAAAATATCAGGGCTAACATTCCGTCCTAAGAAGACCATTTATTGAAGAGGGACGCATGAATGTCTTTGAAGACAGGGGAACTGAAAACCCTCGGTCAGAAGCACACATAGAAAAGCAAGTGCAAACCAATGAAAACATTGCTGTTGAATCCTGGTTGAAGACAAGGCATGAAAGACTAAAATTCGAAAGAGTCCCAGATGGAAAAGCAAGAGATAAAGGAACAAACAATGTTTGAAAAATTATGTGTAGAAAAATCAGACTGAAACTTGCTGAAAGCCAAGATAGAATCATCTAGGCGAATTCAGGAAGTACACAGCGTCCAAAAGAGGTGGAATCCCAATAGACTTAGCAGCAGCTGTATGATCCAAATCAACAAAGTTGTTGAGCATCACAGTGATTAAAAATGCGCCTGGAGGAAAGCAACATAGTCACAAGAGAAACTCCAGAGGGGTTTCAGCTGCTATCTCAGCAGCAATATTGCAGGACAGGGAGGAGTGCCAGGACATAGACCATAGCTTGAATGGCAAAATGCTGCCATCTAGGGTAGCCTATGCCACATGACCACCATTTCTAATAACAGCAGAGCTAGAGAATGCCACAGACCTGCAAACCTTAAAAGAATTCAGCAGTTCGAAACTTATCCTAAAAGAAAGGTTGAGAATTCTCCCCTGAAGGGATAAGCAGCAAGATGAAATGGAAAGAAGAAAACCCTTATTGGAAATGCAAGAAGAGCATGAGTGGATAAGAAGAAACAAGAAGAAGGCAAGGAGGACATCAAAACCCTAAATATGGGAGAGGGAAGCAGGAAATCATAGGGGATTGGAAGCAGTATCTTAAGGGATTCAGCTTATATGACTCTCTGTTTGAAGCAAACGGAGAGATGCATGGCCTGACGTGTTTGCAAAACAAACGAGAAGCAGACCAAGAAAGAATCAAACAAACAAAGAACACAAAAAGGGTAGGGTAACATGAATATTCAAAAGAAATTACTCAAGGTGATGTCAAGGATCATTCAGTACGCATCGACCCAGTATTGCGGCTTGAATGTACTCAGCACACCTGTATCCGGAAATGAGAGGCGTGCATTTATATTCGTAAATATTGATTCATATGAGCATATCGTGACCTAACTCAAATGCCGATTAGGAATCCAATGGATTCCTAGTCCGTGATATAGACTTGCAAGTCTTCCAACAGGATGAATGAATGCCATATTCTACACTACGTCGAGAAGAAATGGCACAAGCCTATAACAAGGAAAAGTAGCTCCGCAAAAGTGTACTAAGATCAAAAGAGACAGGCATTATAATGCACATTGGGGATTGTATCAGTCCTAGGATTTTCAGCCCCCTTGAAACAAATGGATAGATGTCCCGTGAATGCGGGTGTTTCAGCAGAAATCAACCGACGGCTATGTATTGTGGGTGTGCCCATATTACAGGAACAATAGTTTCCCTTATTGGGTCTCTGTGTACTGTGAACTGTTAGAAAGTTTAAAGACGTGTGAAACATTCAACTGAAAATGGACACACTTCCCTCTGTTGCTACAGTGCATACAGATCTGAACAAAAGGAAAGAGGGAAGAAGAAATGCCCATGGGACGCTAGTGGGTAGAATCACATTTACCTTAGCAACCTCTCGTCGGATGCAGCCCCTCCCCCAACACTGACAAGATGCAGCAGCCATTGGGGATGGCAGTTAGCGGTTGGATTCCAGGTGGAATGTTGGTGTGTACCGCGAGGCTTGTTGTGGCTGTTGGATCCTAGGTACCCGGGCAGAGTTCTGTGGGTGGATCAGTGCGATGGAGGGGCTGCCGCCCTCTGTGGAGCTTGGCTTAGGTCTTTGGTCCGGGAAGCTGTGTCAGTTCGAGATACTGCTGCTGCCCAAAGACCTGAGTTCACGGGTCAGTTTCCAGAACCTGAAAGGGCAGACAGTGGAAGATCTGCCTGTCTTCAGCTTACTGGAGAGGCTCCGAGGTCCTTTCAGACTTGCCCAGTCCTGTTGAATTCGACTTTATGGGAGACACGAAGAGAAGCTCGCCGAAAACATGGCTGCACGGATTGAGGAGAGATGCGAACACATTGATGAGAGATGTTCTGCTACAATAGAGAATACTGGCCTGGAGACAGCTGTAGAGGATAGCAGGCTCGAAAGGCATTCATGAGACATATTGTACCTCGCTGATACTAGCAGAAACATACGGAGGGACACTGTGGACTGGAGGAAGTTCCTCAATTCTCTGCTCCAAGAACGGGTCCAAGATCCCTGACGTCTAAAGAGAAGAGATGGCAGAGATGATAAAAACGATCATGTTCTTGAAAGAGGTTAGATAATCCACACGACCCAAGGGGCAATTCCAAGCCATTCTGATCAAAGTGCACCAAGCCCAGGTAAGCCTTTTCCCAGGTTTGGGCCTAGTTATCAAGCACTTGCACTTCACTCCCCTCCACTCAGGCATCCATTTTGAGGGATCAGTACCTGAGCTGCAATGAAGCCAGTAAGAGAAGAGCAAGCCCCTCCTAGAATCAGAGTTCCTCTAGCTTCATCCTCTGTGAACAACAGGGAACCCCATAAAGGTCAAATACACTCGTATGAAATAGATAGGAATTGAATACTTAGCTCCGACAAAGAAACGATGGCCTTCCACTAGATTCAGCAAATGCTGGGTTGATGTCTTCTCTGGGGTGAATGGAGTGTGGTAAGTGAGGGGAATCTTTGACTGAACTTGAATCTGTATTAGGCCTCCGTTTTTCAAGACAGTCTAGGTAAATATTAGAAATCAGATAGTGAACGGAACTGTAAAAGTCGCCAATGACATGAAAGACACAGCTTATGTGGACCGTCTTTCAATTGAGTCAAGCCCCCAGAGGCAATCTATCATGGGGGTCCAGACTTGGTTGCATTCAAGTGCTTTACCCAACATGATCGGATGATTAAGCGTTCTCATCACTGATAGAAAAACACCTGGTTCTCAGTAGCCTAGCATAGCTGCAGCAGGGTTCTCATAGCTATAATGCCTCTAGGTTCTTTGGATTCAAAGCTAAATTTATATATTTAGTTCGTTTTCTCTTGTATTTTCCTTGAGAGGGATGTTAAACCTTGAAATGCCAACATTGACCAGTAGGTGTCATCGGGAGTAAAGGGCACCACATGCACAAGGGAATCCAAGCTTGGGGGTTATTTCATGTTTCCATTAGTTATTTCATGGTTCCTGTTGTTTTCGGAGGCTTCAACATAAAGATTTGACATGACCCCTTTAACAGTTCGGACTGCTAGTTTGCATTCTATCTGTCTATGTTTTCCTTAGAGCTGACAAAATGTTACCGAAATTGACAAGTCTGGCTTCTAGGTCGATTTAGTATGTTTCAGAAACTAATTTCATTTTCGTATAACTCCCAAAACATTTATATCAATTCTATTAAATTTTTAAAGACTGCAAGTGAGATATCAACACAATGTCAAAACTGGAGTCTTCGCACAATCCCTCCCACCACGGCTTTATAGAAACAAAGAGATAAAAAAAAATCACATTTCTGTGAAATGTATCTGGAAAGTGTTGATTCATCGATGCCCAGTTGACAGAGAAGCAGTGCAACCTGCGCTCACTCGCTCCCATGAACACAGCAATGGAAACATCCACTCACCCAGCCCTTGGCACAGGACACTTGTCGAAGAGAGGTCTGTTACTTCCAAAGACACGATGAGGCCTCAGAACACCTGGAAGCAGGAGAAGGAAAAGCAGGGAATGGATACCAGTGCATGGTCTGAGCCCTGTTGATGGAGCAGTAAAGGTGAAACTCTCTTTAACTTGGACGCACACTCTCAAGCGGACGGGAGACATGGGATTGAAGGTGATGCGCTGAGTGTTAGAAGAGTGCACAGCAGATGCTTGGCTGACAGAACTCAAAGAATCCAGTGCAAAATATCCCCACAGTTGATTCTGAGACCAAGATCCGAGCTGCCAAATTTGAGGTAGCAGAGGCAGCGTTCAGGGAGGGATAGGGATACGGATGTTGGCACAGGATGAGTCTCAGGGATCTGGAGTGCGTTGTGAGATGTGGTGGGTCCTATCAAGAGAGCAAACCGACCTGGGGCCCCAATGAGCAAGCAACCACCCTGGGGCTCGCAGTTGAATTTATCCATATGTCCCATGGCCACACCCAGTGCATCTGCAGGACCAGAAACCAATTTGGCATTTTGCCAATAGAGCATGTGTGGGGCTGAATCAGAGATATTGTGCATCTGGTCTGAGGGACCCAGGGGGCCTTGGGTTTGAATTCAGAATGAAAAGCCTTAGGATCTGCTACATTCATAACCTGGGCTGTGATTATGGTTTGGTTTGAGGCACAGGATGTGCAAAAGCTCTGTGGTTGCCTTCGTGCACCCGTGCCACAAGGATGAGAGGACAAGGAAGTGTGGTCCAAGACCACAGCGTGAGAAGAGGAAGGATTTCCTTCAGTTTATCTCTCAAAAGCGGATGCTACAATTTGGATGGCACAGGCACGGTTCGGCAGCGAGGACAACTAGTTCGGGCTGCGGGATCATTCCAGCAGGCCCTGATGTGTGACATCCATAGATATGCGTCCACTGGTGTTTCTGTAGACAGAGAAGCTCTTGGAAGAACTGGTTTCAGTGGGACATTCCCGTGGCAATACAAAGCACAAGCGCACTCACACTCTGCTCTTCTGGAAACACTCCAAAATAACAGAGAGTAGAATGCAGAGCTGAGAACCATTAGAAGCTCCATTTCCACCAGAGGAAGTGTCCTGTGCTCTTTCAGATTTGTGAGATAAGCGTAATCAAAATGAGGTTATCCTAATCGAAATAGTATGGGGGTTCATCACAACAAAGGCAACACCAGCAATTGGAGATAGACCTGACAACACACACAGGAACAGGACATGGCAACAATGTCTAGGAAAATTTGTCCTCACAGAAATCCCATGCAATTGTGTACAGCCAAGGGTCTAAATTTTCACTTAACCAAGCCCTAGATGTCTACATTAGATACCTGAAATTACCTGACCAGTAGAGATGAAGAAATACAGTAAAAGGAAAAGGACGTACCATTTTCAGTTCCAAAGAGATTGAAGGCCCTAAAGATAAGCTTTCAGACAACTAGACTGCAAAACGCTCTCCAGAGCAAGTATTGAAAATGGAGGTGAGGGAAACACTGAAGAACAACAGTGTCTCAGAATCACAAAAGGCAGAATACCAGAAAAGGGGAAGAGAAAGCCTAAAGACGAGCCAAATAATCTCAGAAAACTCAGTGGATGAGAAAATATCAGGGCTAACATTCCGTCCTAAGCAGACGAGATATTGCAGAGGGACGCGTGAATGACTTTGAAGACAGGGGAACACAAATCCCTCGGTCAGATGCACACATAGGAAAGCAAGTGCAAACCAATGAAAACATTGCTGTTGAATCCTGGTTGAAGACAAGGCATGAAAGACTAAAATTCGAAAGAGTCCCAGATGGAAAAGCAAGAGATAAAGAAACAAACAATGTTTGAAAAGTTATGTGTAGGAAAATCAGACTGAAACTTGCTGAAAGCCAAGATAGGATCATCTAGGCGAATTCAGGATGTACACAGCGTCCAAAAGAGGTGGAATCCCAATAGACTTAGCAGCAGCTGTATGATCCAAATCAACAAAGTTCATGCGCATCCCAGTGATTTAAAATGCGCCTGGAGGAAAGCAACATAGTCACAAGAGAACCACCAGAGGGGTTTCAGCTGCTATCTCAGCAGCAATATTGCAGGACAGGGAGGAGTGCCAGGACATAGACCATAGCTTGAATGGCAAAATGCTGCCATCTAGGGTAGCCTATGCCACATGACCACCATTTCTAATAACAGCAGAGCTAGAGAATGCCACAGACCTGCAAACCTTAAAAGAATTCAGCAGTTCGAAACTTATCCTAAAAGAAACGTTGAGAGTTCTCCCCTGAAGGGATAAGCCGCAAGATAAAATGGAAAGAAGAAAACCCTTATTGGAAATGCAAGAAGAGCATGAGTGGAAAAGAAGAAACTAGAAGAAGGCAAGGAGGACATCAAAACCCTAAAGATGGGAGAGGGAAGCAGGAAATCATAGGGGATTGGAAGCACTATCTTAAGGGAGTCAGCTTATATGACTCTCTGTTGGAAGCAAACGGAGAGATGCATGGCCTGACGTGTTTGCAAAGCAAACGAGAAGCAGACCAAGAAAGAATCAAACAAACAAAGAACACAAAAAGGGTAGGGTAACATGAATATTCAAAAGAAATTACTCAAGGTGATGTCAAGGATCATTCAGTACGCATCGACCCAGTATCGCGGCTTGAATGTACTCAGCACACATGTATTCGGAAATCAGAGGCGTGCCTTTATATTCGTAAATATTGATACATATGAGCATATCGTGACCTAACCCAAATGCCGATTTGGAATCCAATGGATTCCTAGTCCGTGATATAGACTTGCAAGTCTTCCAACAGGATGAATGAATGCCATATTCTACACTACGTCGAGAAGAAATGGCACAAGCCTATAACAAGGAAAAGTAGCTCCGCAAAAGTGTACTAAGATCAAAAGAGACAGGCAGCAAAGTGCACATTGGGGATTGTATCATTCCTAGGAATTTCAGCCCCCTTGAAACAAATGGATAGATGTCCCGTGAATGCGGGTGTTTCAGCAGAAATCAACCGACGGCTATGTATTGCGGGTGTGCCCATATTACAGGAACAATAGTTTCCCTTAGTGGGTCTCTGTGTACTGTGAACTGTTAGAAAGTTTAAAGACGTGTGAAACATTCAACTGAAAAAGGACACACTTCCCTCCGTTGCTAAAGTGCATACAGATCTGAACAAAAGGAAAGAGGGAAGAAGAAATGCCCATGGGACGCTAGTGGGTAGAATCACTTTTACCTTATTAACCTCTCGTCGGATGCAGCCCCTCCCCCAACACTGACAAGATGCAGCAGCCATTGGGGATGGTAGATAGCGGTTGGATTCCAGGTGGAATGTTGGTGTGTACCGCGAGGCTTGTTGTGTCTGTTGGATCCTAGGTACCCGGGCAGAGTTCTGTGGGTGGATCAGTGCGATGGAGGGGCTGCCGCCCTCTGTGGAGCTTGGCTTAGGTCTTTGGTGCGGGAAGCTGTGTCAGTTCGAGATACTGCTGCTGCCCAAAGACCTGAGTTCACGGGTCAGTTTCCAGAACCTGAAAGGGCAGACAGTGGAAGATCTGCCTGTCTTCAGCTTACTGGAGAGGCTCCGAGGTCCTTTCAGACTTGCCCAGTCCTGTTGAAGTCGACTTTATGGGAGACACGAAGAGAAGCTGGCCGAAAACATGGCTGCACGGATTGAGGAGAGATGCGAACACATTGATGAGAGATGTTCTGCTACAATAGAGAATACTGGCCTGGAGACAGCTGTAGAGGATAGCAGGCTCGAAAGGCATTCATGAGACATATTGTACCTCGCTGATACTAGCAGAAACATACGGAGGGCCACTGTGGACTGGAGGAAGTTCCTCAATTCTCTGCTCCAAGAACGGGCCCAAGATCCCTGACGTCTAAAGAGAAGAGATGGCAGAGATGATAAAAACGATCATGTTCTTGAAAGAGGTCAGATAATCCACACGACCCAAGGGGCAATTCCAAGCCATTCTGATCAAAGTGCACCAAGCCCAGGTAAGCCTTTTCCCAGGTTTGTGCCTAGTTATCAAGCACTTGCACTTCACTCCCCTCCACTCAGGCATCCATATTGAGGGATCAGTACCTGAGCTGCAATGAAGCCAGTAAGAGAAGAGCAAGCCCCTCCTAGAATCAGAGTTCCTCTAGCTTCATCCTCTGTGAACAACAGGGAACCCCATAAAGGTCAAATACACTCGTATGAAATAGATAGGAATTGAATACTTAGCTCCGACAAAGAAACGATGGCCTTCCACTAGATTCAGTAAATGCTGGGTTGATGTCTTCTCTGGGGTGAAGGGAGTGTGGTAAGTGAGGGAAATCTTTGACTGAACTTGAATCTGTATTAGGCCTCCGTTTTTCAAGACAGTCTAGGTAAATATTAGAAATCAGATAGTGAACGGAACTGTAAAAGTCGCCAATGACATGAAAGACACAGCTTATGTGGACCGTCTTTCAATTGAGTCAAGCCCCCAGAGGCAATCTATCATGGGGGTCCAGACTTGGTTGCAAACAAGTGCTTTACCCAACATGATCGGATGATTAAGCGTTCTCATCACTGATAGAAAAACACCTGGTTCTCAGTAGCCTAGCATAGCTGCAGCAGGGTTCTCATAGCTATAATGCCTCTAGGTTCTTTGGATTCAAAGCTAAATTTATATATTTAGTTCGTTTTCTCTTGTATTTTCCTTGAGAGGGATGTTACACCTTGAAATGCCAACATTGACCAGTAGGTGTCATCGGGAGTAAAGGGCACCACATGCACAAGGGAATCCAAGCTTGGGAGTTATTTCATGTTTCCATTAGTTATTTCATGGTTCCTGTTGGTTTCGGAGGCTTCAACATAAAGAGTTGACATGAACCCTTTAACAGTTCGGACTGCTAGTTTGCATTCTATCTGTCTATGTTTTCCTTAGAGCTGACAAAATGTTACCGAAATTGACAAGTCTGGCTTCTAGGTCGATTTAGTATGTTTCAGAAACTAACTTCATTTTCGTATAACTCCCAAAACATTTATATCAATTCTATTAAATTTTTAAAGACTGCAAGTGAGATATCAACACAATGTCAAAACTGGAGTCTTCGCACAATCCCTCCCACCACGGCTTTATAGAAACAAAGAGATAAAAAAAAATCACATTTCTGTGAAATGTATCTGGAAAGTGTTGATTCATCGATGCCCAGTTGACAGAGAAGCAGTGCAACCTGCGCTCACTCGCTCCCATGAACACAGCAATGGAAACATCCACTCACTCAGCCCTTGGCACAGGACACTTGCCGAAGAGAGGTCTGTTACTTCCAAAGACACGATGAGGCCTCAGAACACCTGGAAGCAGGAGAAGGAAAAGCAGGGAATGGATACCAGTGCATGGTCTGAGCCCTGTTGATGGAGCAGTAAAGGTGAAACTCTCTTTAACTTGGACGCACACTCTCAAGCGGACGGGAGACATGGGATTGAAGGTGATGCGCTGAGTGTTAGAAGAGTGCACAGCAGATGCTTGGCTGACAGAACTCAAAGAATCCAGTGCAAAATATCCCCACAGTTGATTCTGAGACCAAGATCCGAGCTGCCAAATTTGAGGTAGCAGAGGCAGCGTTCAGGGAGGGATAGGGATACGGATGTTGGCACAGGATGAGTCTCAGGGATCTGGAGTGCGTTGTGAGATGTGGTGGGTCCTATCAAGAGAGCAAACCGACCTGGGGCCCCAATGAGCAAGCAACCACCCTGGGGCGCGCAGTTGAAATTATCCATATGTCCCATGGCCACACCCAGTGCATCTGCAGGACCAGAAACCAATTTGGCATTTTGCCAATAGAGCATGTGTGGGGCTGAATCAGAGATATTGTGCATCTGGTCTGAGGGACCCAGGGGGCCTTGGGTATGAATTCAGAATGAAAAGCCTTAGGATCTGCTACATTCATAACCTGGGCTGTGATTATGGTTTGGTTTGAGGCACAGGATGTGCAACAGCTCTGTGGTTGCCTTCGTGCACCCGTGCCACAAGGATGAGAGGACAAGGAAGTGTGGTCCAAGACCACAGCGTGAGAAGAGGAAGGATTTCCTTCAGTTTATCTCTCAAAAGCGGATGCTACAATTTGGATGGCACAGGCACGGTTCGGCAGCGAGGACAACTAGTTCGGGCTGCGGGATCATTCCAGCAGGCCCTGATGTGTGACATCCATAGATATGCGTCCACTGGTGTTTCTGTAGACAGAGAAGCTCTTGGAAGAACTGGTTTCAGTGGGACATTCCGTGGCAATACAAAGCACAAGCGCACTCACACTCTGCTCTTCTGGAAACACTCCAAAATAACAGAGAGTAGAATGCAGAGCTGAGAACCATTAGAAGCTCCATTTCCACCAGAGGAAGTGTCCTGTGCTCTTTCAGATTTGTGAGATAAGCGTAATCAAAATGAGGTTTTCCTAATCGAAATAGTATGGGGGTTCATCACAACAAAGGCAACACCAGCAATTGGAGATAGACCTGACAACACACACAGGAAGAGGACATGGCAACAATGTCTAGGAAAATTTGTCCTCACAGAAATCCCATGCAATTGTGTACAGCCAAGGGTCTAAATTTTCACTTAACCAAGCCCTAGATGTCTACATTAGATACCTGAAATTACCTGACCAGTAGAGATGAAGAAATACAGTAAAAGGAAAAGGACGTTCCATTTTCAGTTCCAAAGAGATTAAAGGCCCTAAAGATAAGCTTTCAGACAACTAGACTGCAAAACGCTCTCCAGAGCAAGTATTGAAAATGGAGGTGAGGGAAACACTGAAGAACAACAGTGTCTCAGAATCACAAAAGGCAGAATACCAGAAAAGGGGAAGAGAAAGCCTAAAGACGAGCCAAATAATCTCAGAAAACTCAGTGGATGAGAAAATATCAGGGCTAACATTCTGTCCTAAGCAGACGAGATATTGCAGAGGGACGCGTGAATGACTTTGAAGACAGGGGAACACAAATCCCTCGGTCAGATGCACACATAGGAAAGCAAGTGCAAACCAATGAAAACATTGCTGTTGAATCCTGGTTGAAGACAAGGCATGAAAGACTAAAATTCGAAAGAGTCCCAGATGGAAAAGCAAGAGATAAAGAAACAAACAATGTTTGAAAAGTTATGTGTAGAAAAATCAGACTGAAACTTGCTGAAAGCCAAGATAGGATCATCTAGGCGAATTCAGGATGTACACAGCGTCCAAAAGAGGTGGAATCCCAATAGACTTAGCAGCAGCTGTATGATCCAAATCAACAAGGTTCATGCGCATCCCAGTGATTTAAAATGCGCCTGGAGGAAAGCAACATAGTCACAAGAGAACCTCCAGAGGGGTTTCAGCTGCTATCTCAGCAGCAATATTGCAGGACAGGGAGGAGTGCCAGGACATAGACCATAGCTTGAATGGCAAAATGCTGCCATCTAGGGTAGCCTATGCCACATGACCACCATTTCTAATAACAGCAGAGCTAGAGAATGCCACAGACCTGCAAACCTTAAAAGAATTCAGCAGTTCGAAACTTATCCTAAAAGAAAAGTTGAGAGTTCTCCCCTGAAGGGATAAGCAGCAAGATAAAATGGAAAGAAGAAAACCCTTATTGGAAATGCAAGAAGAGCATGAGTGGAAAAGAAGAAACTAGAAGAAGGCAAGGAGGACATCAAAACCCTAAAGATGGGAGAGGGAAGCAGGAAATCATAGGGGATTGGAAGCACTATCTTAAGGGAGTCAGCTTATATGACTCTCTGTTGGAAGCAAACGGAGAGATGCATGGCCTGACGTGTTTGCAAAGCAAACGAGAAGCAGACCAAGAAAGAATCAAACAAACAAAGAACACAAAAAGGGTAGGGTAACATGAATATTCAAAAGAAATTACTCAAGGTGATGTCAAGGATCATTCAGTACGCATCGACCCAGTATCGCGGCTTGAATGTACTCAGCACACCTGTATTCGGAAATCAGAGGCGTGCCTTTATATTCGTAAATATTGATACATATGAGCATATCGTGACCTAACCCAAATGCCGATTTGGAATCCAATGGATTCCTAGTCCGTGATATAGACTTGCAAGTCTTCCAACAGGATGAATGAATGCCATATTCTACACTACGTCGAGAAGAAATGGCACAAGCCTATAACAAGGAAAAGTAGCTCCGCAAAAGTGTACTAAGATCAAAAGAGTCAGGCAGTAAAGTGCACATTGGGGATTGTATCATTCCTAGGAATTTCAGCCCCCTTGAAACAAATGGATAGATATCCCGTGAATGCGGGTGTTTCAGCAGAAATCAACCGACGGCTATGTATTGAGGGTGTGCCCATATTACAGGAACAATAGTTTCCCTTAGTGGGTCTCTGTGTACTGTGAACTGTTAGAAAGTTTAAAGACGTGTGAAACATTCAACTGAAAAGGACACACTTCCCTCCGTTGCTACAGTGCATACAGATCTGAAGAAAAGGAAAGAGGGAAGAACAAAGGCCCATGGGACGCTAGTGGGTAGAATCACATTTACCTTAGGTAACTCTCGTTGGATGCAGCCCCTCCCCCAAAACTGACAAGATGCAGCAGCCATTGGGGATGGCAGTTAGCGGTTGGATTCCAGGTGGAATGTTGGTGTGTACCGCGAGGCTTGTTGTGGCTGGTGGATCCTAGGTAACCGGGCAGAGTTCTGTGGGTGGATCAGTGCGATGGAGGGGCTGCCGCCCTCTGTGGAGCTTGGCTTAGGTCTTTGGTCCGGGAAGCTGTGTCAGTTCGAGATACTGCTGCTGCCCAAAGACCTGAGTTCACGGGTCAGTTTCCAGAACCTGAAAGGGCAGACAGTGGAAGATCTGCCTGTCTTCAGCTTACTGGAGAGGCTCCGAGGTCCTTTCAGACTTGCCCAGTCCTGTTGAAGTCGACTTTATGGGAGACACGAAGAGAAGCTGGCCGAAAATATGGCTGCACGGATTGAGGAGAGATGCGAACACATTGATGAGAGATGTTCTGCTACAATAGAGAATACTGGCCTGGAGACAGCTGTAGAGGCTAGCAGGCTCGAAAGGCATTCATGAGACATATTGAACCTCGCTGATACTAGCAGAAACATACGGAGGGCCACCGTGGACTGGAGGAAGTTCCTCAATTCTCTGCTCCAAGAACGGGTCCAAGATCCCTGACGTCGAAAGAGAAGAGATGGCAGAGATGTTAAAAACGCTCATGTTCTTGAAAGAGGTCAGATAATCCACACGACCCAAGGGGCAATTCCAAGCCATTCAGATCAAAGTGCACCAAGCCCAGGTAAGCCTTTTCCCAGGTTTGGGCCTAGCTATCAAGCACTTGCTCTTCCCTCCCCTCCACTCAGGCATCCATTTTGAGGGATCAGTACCTGAGCTGCAATGAAGCCAGTAAGAGTAGAGCAAGCCCCTCCTAGAATCAGAGTTCCTCTAGTTTCCATCCTCTTTGAACACCAGGGAACCCCATAAAGGTCAAATAATCTCATATGAAATAGATAGGAATTGAATACTTAGCTCCCACAAAGAAACGGTGGCCTTCCGCTAGATTCAGCAAATGCTGGGTTTATGTCTTCTCTGGGGTGAAGGGAGTGTGGTAAGTGAGGGGAATCTTTGACTGAACTTGAATCTGTATTAGGCCTCCGTTTTTCAAGACAGTCTAGGTAAATAGTAGAAGTCAGATAGTGAACGGAACTGTAAAAGTCGCCAATGACATGAAAGACACAGCTTATGTGGACCGTCTTTCAATTGAGTCAAGCCCCCGGGGGCAATCTATCATGGGGGTGCAGACTTGGTTGCATTCAAGTGCTTTAGCCAACATGATCGGATGATTAAGCGTTCTCATCACTGATAGAAGAACACCTGGTTCTCAGTAGCCTAGCATAGCTGCAGCAGGGTTCTCATAACTATAATGCCTCTAGGTTCTTTGGATTCAAAGCTAAATGTATATATTTAGTTCGTTTTCTCTTGTATTTTCCTTGAGAGGGATGTTACACCTTGAAATGCCAACATTGAACAGTAGGTGTCATCGGGAATAAAGGGCACCACATGCACAAGGGAATCCAAGCTTGGGGGTTATTTCAGGTTTCCATTAGTTATTTCATGGTTCCTGTTGGTTTCGGAGGCTTCAACAGTAAAGAGTTGACATGATCCCTTTAACAGTTCGGACTGCTTGTTTGCATTCTATCTGTCTATGTTTTCCTTAGAGCTGACAAAATGTTACCGAAATTGACAAGTCTGGCTTCTAGGTCGATTTAGTATGTTTCAGAAACTAACTTCATTTTCGTATAACTCCCAACACATTTATATCAATTCTATTAAATTTTTAAAGACTGCAATTGAGATATAAACACAATGTCAAAACTGGAGTCTTCGGACAATCCCTCCAACCACGGCTGTATAGAAAGAAAGAGAAAAAAAAAATCACATTTCTGTGAAATGTATCTGGAAAGTGTTGATTCATCGATGCCCAGTTGACAGAGAAGCAGTGCAACCTGCGCTCACTCGCTCCCATGAACACAGCAATGGAAACATCCACTCACCCAGCCCTTGGCACAGGACACTTGCCGAAGAGAGGTCTGTTACTTCCAAAGACAGGATGAGGCCTCAGAACACCTGGAAGCAGGAGAAGGAAAAGCAGCTAATGGATACCAGTGCATGGTCTGAGCCCTGTTGGTGGAGCAGTAAAGGTGAAACTCTCTTTAACTTGGACGCACACTCTCAAGCGGACGGGACACATGGGATTGAGGTGATGCGCTGAGTGTTAGAAGAGTGCACAGCAGATTCTTGGCTGACAGAACTCAAAGAATCCAGTGTAAAATATCCCCACAGTTGATTCTGAGACCAAGATCCGAGCTGCCAAATTTGAGGTAGCAGAGGCAGCGTTCAGGGAGGGATAGGGCTACGGATGTTGGCACACGCTGAGTCTCAGGGATCTGGAGTGCGTTGTGGGATGTGGTGGGTCCTATCAAGAGAGCAAACCGACCTGGGACCCCAATGAGCAAGCAACCACCGTGTCGTGCGCAGTTGAAATTATCGATATTTCCCATGGCCACACCCAGTGCATCTGCAGGACCAGAGACCAATTTTTCATTTTGCCAATAGAGCATGTGTGGGGCTGAATCAGAGATATTGTGCATCGGGTCTGAGGGATCAAGGAGTCCTTGTGTTTGAATTCAGAATGAAAAGCCTTAGGATCTGCTACATTCATAACCTGGGCTGTGATTATGGTTTGGTTTGAGGCACAGGATGTGCAACAGCTCTGTGGTTGCCTTCGTGAACCCGTGCCACAAGGATGAGAGGACAAGGAACTGTGGTCCAAGACCACAGCATGAGAAGAGGAAGGATTTCCTTCAGTTTATCTCTCAAAAGCGGATGCTACATTTTGGATGGCACCGGCACGGTTCGGCAGCGAGGACACCAAGTTCGGGCTGCGGGATCATTCCAGCAGGCCCTGATGTGTGACATCCATAGATATGCTTCCACTGGTGTTTCTCTAGACAGAGAAGCACTTGGAAGAACTGGTTTCAGTGGGACAATCCCGTGGCACTACAAAGCACAAGCGCACTCACACTCTGCACTTCTGGAAACACTCCAAAATAACACAGAGTAGAATGCAGAGCTGAGAACATTTAGAAGCTCCATTTCCACCTGAGGAAGTGTCCTGTGTTTTTTCAGATTTGTGAGATAAGCGTAATCAAAATGAGGTTATCCTAATCGAAATAGTATGGGGGGTTCATCACAACAAAGGCAACACCAGCAATTAGAGATAGACCAGACAACACACACAGGAACAGGACATGGCATCAATGTCTAGGAAAATTTGTCCTCACAGAAATCCCATGCAATTGTGTAGAGCCAAGAGTCTAAAGTTTTCACTTAACCAAGCCCTAGATGTCTACATTAGATACCTGAAATTACCTGACCAGGAGAGTTGAAGAAATACAGTAAAAGGAAAAGGAAGTACCATTTTCAGTTCCAAAGAGATTGAAGGCCCTAAAGATAAGCTTTCAGACAACTAGACTGCAAAACGCTCTCCAGAGCAAGGATTGAAAATGGAGGTGAGGGAAACACTGAAGAACAACAGTGTCTCAGAATCACAAAAGGCAGAATACCAGAAAAGGGGAAGAGAAAGCCTAAAGACGAGCCAAATAATCTCAGAAAACTCAGTGGATGAGAAAATATCAGGGCTAGCATTCCGTCCTAATCAGACGAGATATTGCAGAGGGACGCGTGAATGACTTTGAAGACAGGGGAACACAAATCCCTCGGTCAGAAGCACACATAGGAAAGCAAATGCAAACCAATGAAAACATTGCTGTTGAATCCTGGTTGAAGACAAGGCATGAAAGACTAAAATTCGAAAGAGTCCCAGATGGAAAAGCAAGAGATAAAAAACAAACAATGTTTGAAAAGATATGTGTAGAAAAATCAGACTGAAACTTGCTGAAAGCCAAGATAGAATCATCTAGGCGAATTCAGGAAGTACACAGCGTCCAAAAGAGGTGGAATCCCAATAGACTTAGCAGCAGCTGTATGATCCAAATCAACAAAGTTCATGAGCATCCCAGTGATTTCAAATGCGCCTGGAGGAAAGCAACATAGTCACAAGAGACCCTCCAGAGGGGTTTCAGCTGCTATCTCAGCAGCAATATTGCAGGACAGGGAGGAGTGCCAGGACATAGACCATAGCTTGAATGGCAAAATGCTGCCATCTAGGGTAGCCTATGCCACATGACCACCATTTCTAATAACAGCAGAGCTAGAGAATGCCACAGACCTGCAAATCTTAAAAGAATTCAGCAGTTCGAAACTTATCCTAAAAGAAAGGTTGAGAATTCTCCCCTGAAGGGATAAGCAGCAAGATGTAATGGAAAGAAGAAAACCCTTATTGGAAATGCAAGAAGAGCATGAGTGGAAAAGAAGAAACAAGAAGAAGGCAAGGAGGACATCAAAACACTAAAGATGGGAGAGGGAAGCAGGAAATCATAGGGGATTGGAAGCACTATCTTAAGGGAGTCAGCATATATGACTCTCTGTTGGAAGCAAAGGGAGAGATGCATGGCCTGACGTGTTTGCAAAACAAACGAGAAGAGGACCAAGAAAGAATCAAAGAAACAAACAACACAAAAAGGGTAGGGTAACATGAATATTCAAAAGAAAGTACTCAAGGTGATGTCAAGGATCATTCAGTACGCATCGACACAGTATCGCGGCTTGAATGTACTCAGCAGACCTGTATTCGGAAATCAGATGCGTACATTTATATTCGTAAATATTGATTCATATGAGCATATCGTGACCTAACCCAAATGCCGATTTGGAATCCAATGTATTCCAATCCGTGATATAGACTTGCAAGTCTTCCAACAGGAAGAATGAATGCCATATTTTACCCTACGTCGAGAAGAAATGGCACAAGCCTATAACAAGGAAAAGTAGCTCCGCAAAAGTGTACTAAGATCAAAAGAGACAGGCAGTAAAGTGCACATTGGGGATTGTATCATTCCTAGGAATTTCAGCCCACTTGAAACAAATGGATAGATGTCCCGTGAATGCGGGTGTTTCAGCAGAAATCAACCGACGGCTATGTATTGCGGGTGTGCCCATATTACAGGAACAATAGTTTCCCTTAGTGGGTCTCTGTGTACTGTGAACTGTTAGAAAGTTTAAAGACGTGTGAAACATTCAACTGAAAATGGACACACTTCCCTCCGTTGCTACAGTGCATACAGATCTGAACAAAAGGAAAGAGGGAAGAACAAAGGCCCATGGGAGGCTAGTGGGTAGAATCACTTTTACCTTAGGAAACTCTCGTCGGATGCAGCCCCTCCCCCAACACTGACAAGATGCAGCAGCCATTGGGGATGGCAGTTAGCGGTTGGATTCCAGGTGGAATGTTGGTGTGTACCGCGAGGCTTGTTTTGGCTGGTGGATCCTAGGTAACCGGGCAGAGTTCTGTGGGTGGATCAGTGCGATGGAGGGGCTGCCGCCCTCTGTGGAGCTTGGCTTAGGTCTTTGGTCCGGGAAGCTGTGTCAGTTCGAGATACTGCTGCTGCCCAAAGACCTGAGTTCACGGGTCAGTTTCCAGAACCTGAAAGAGCAGACAGTGGAAGATCTGCCTGTCTTCAGCTTACTGGAGAGGCTCCGAGGTCCTTTCAGACTTGCCCAGTCCTGTTGAAGTCGACTTTATGGGAGACACGAAGAGAAGCTGGCCGAAAACATGGCTGCACGGATTGAGGAGAGATGCGAACACATTGATGAGAGATGTTCTGCTACAATAGAGAATACTGGCCTGGAGACAGCTGTAGAGGATAGCAGGCTCGAAAGGCATTCATGAGACATATTGAACCTCGCTGATACTAGCAGAAACATACGGAGGGCCACCGTGGACTGGAGGAAGTTCCTCATTTCTCTGCTCCAAGAACGGGTCCAAGATCCCTGACGTCTAAAGAGAAGAGATGGCAGAGATGATCAAAACGCTCATGTTCTTGAAAGAGGTCAGATAATCCACACGACCCAAGGGGCAATTCCAAGCCATTCAGATCAATGTGCACCAAGCCCAGGTAAGCCTTTTCCCAGGTTTGGGCCTAGCTATCAAGCACTTGCTCTTCCCTCCCCTCCACTCAGGCATCCATTTTGAGGGATCAGTACCTGAGCTGCAATGAAGCCAGTAAGAGAAGAGCAAGCCCCTCCTAGAATCAGAGTTCCTCTAGCTTCATCCTCTGTGAACAACAGGGAACCCCATAAAGGTCAAATACTCTCGTATGAAATAGATAGGAATTGAATACTTAGCTCCCACAAAGAAACGATGGCCTTCCGCTAGATTCAGCAAATGCTGGGTTTATGTCTTCTCTGGGGTGAAGGGAGTGTGGTAAGTGAGGGGAATCTTTGACTGAACTTGAATCTGTATTAGGCCTCCGTTTTTCAAGACAGTCTAGGTAAATATTAGAAGTCAGATAGTGAACGGAAGTGTAAAAGTCGCCAATGACATGAAAGACACAGCTTATGTGGCCCGTCTTTCAATTGAGTCAAACTCCCGGGGGCAATCTATCATGGGGGTGCAGACTTGGTTGCATTCAAGTGCTTTACCCAACATGATCGGATGATTAAGCGTTCTCATCACTGATAGAAGAACACCTGGTTCTCAGTAGACTAGCATAGCTGCAGCAGGTTTCTCATAGCTATATTGCTTCTAGGTTCTTTGGATTCAAAGCTAAATATATATATTTAGTTCGTTTTCTCTTGTATTTTCCTTGAGAGGGATGTTACACCTTGAAATGCCAACATTGACCAGTAGGTGTCATCGGGAGTAAAGGGCACCACATGCACAAGTGAATCCAAGCTTGGGGGTTATTTCATGTTTCCATTAGTTATTTCATGGTTCCTGTTGGTTTCGGAGGCTTCAACAGTAAAGAGTTGACATGATCCCTTTAACAGTTCGGACTGCTACTTTGCATTCTATCTGTCTATGTTTTCCTTAGAGCTGACAAAATGTTACCGAAATTGACAAGTCTGGCTTCTAGGTCGATTTAGTATGTTTCAGAAACTAACTTCATTTTCGTATAACTCCCAAAACATTTATATCAATTCTATTAAATTTTTAAAGACTGCAAATGCGATATCAACACAATGTCAAAACAGGTGTCTTCGGACAATCCCTCCCACCACGGCAGTATAGAAACTAAGAGATAAAAGAAAAATCACATTTCTGTGAAATGTATCGGAAAAGTGTTGATTCATCGATGCCCAGTTGACAGAGAAGCAGTGCAACCTGCGCTCACTCGCTCCCATGAACACAGCAAAGGAAACATCCACTCACCCAGCCCTTGGCACAGGACACTTGCCCAAGAGAGGTCTGTTACTTCCAAAGACAGGATGAGGCCTCAGAACACCTGGAAGCAGGAGAAGGAAAAGCAGGGAATGGATACCAGTGCATGGTCTGAGCCCTGTTGATGGAGAAGTAAAGGTGAAACTCTCTTTAACTTGGACGCACACTCTCAAGCGGACAGGAGACATGGGATTGAAGGTGATGCGCTGAGTGTTAGAAGAGTGCACAGCAGATGCTTGGCTGACAGAAATCAAAGAATCCAGTGCAAAATATCCCCACAGTTGATTCTGAGACCAAGATCCGAGCTGCCAAATTTGAGGTAGCAGAGGCAGTGTTCAGGGAGGGATAGGGCAACGGATGGTGGCACACGCTGAGTCTCAGGGATCTGGAGTGCGTTGTGGGATGTGGTGGGTCCTATCTACAGAGCAAACCGACCTGTGGCCCCAATGAGCAGGCAACCACACTGGCGCGCGCAGTTGAAATTATCGATATGTCCCATGGCCACACCCAGTGCATCTGCAGGACCAGAGACCAATTTGGCATTTTGCCAATAGAGCATGTGTGGGGCTGAATCAGAGATATTGTGCATCGGGTCTGAGGGATCCAGGGGGCCTTGGGTTTGAATTCAGAATGAAAAGCCTTAGGATCTGCTACATTCATAACCTGGGCTGTGATTATGGTTTGGTTTGAGGCACAGGATGTGCAACAGCTCTGTGGTTGCCTTCGTGCACCCGTGCCACAAGGATGAGAGGACAAGGAAGTGTGGTCCAAGACCACAGCGTGAGAAGAGGAAGGATTTCCTTCAGTTTATCTCTCAAAAGCGGATGCTACATTTTGGATGGCACCGGCACGGTTCGGCAGCGAGGACACCAAGTTCGGGCTGCGGGATCATTCCAGCAGGCCCTGATGTGTGACATCCATAGATATGCTTTCACTGGTGTTTCTGTAGACAGAGAAGCTCTTGGAAGAACTGGTTTCAGTGGGACATTCCCGTTGCACTACAAAGCACAAGCGCACTCACACTCTGCTCTTCTGGAAACACTCCAAAATAACATAGAGTAGAATGCAGATCTGAGAAGCTTTAGAAGCTCCATTTCCACCAGAGGAAGTGTCCTGTGCTCTTTCAGATTTGTGAAATAAGCGTAATCAAAGTGAGGTTATCTAAATCGAAATAGTATGGGGTGTTCATCACAACAAAAGCAACACCAGCAATTGGAGATAGACCAGACAGCACACACAGGAACAGGACATGGCATCAATGTCTAGGAAAATTTGTCCTCACAGAAATCCCATGCAATTCTGTAGAGCCAAGAGTCTAAAATTTTCACTTAACCAAGCCCTAGAAGTCTTCATTAGATACCTGAAATTACCTGACCAGTAGAGATGAAGAAATACAGTAAAAGGAAAAGGAAGTACCATTTTCAGTTCCAAAGAGATTGAAGGCCCTAAAGATAAGCTTTCAGACAACTAGACTGCAAAACGCTCTCCAGAGCAAGTATTGAAAATGGAGGTGAGGGAAACACTGAAGAACAACAGTGTCTCAGAATCACAAAAGGCAGAATACCAGAAAAGGGGAAGAGAAAGCCTAAAGACGAGCCAAATAATCTCAGAAAACTCAGTGGATGAGAAAATATCAGTGCTAACATTCCATCCTAAGCAGACGAGTTATTGCAGAGGGACGCGTGAATGACTTTGAAGACAGGGGAACAGAAATCCCTCGGTCAGAAGCACACATAGGAAAGCAAGTGCAAACCAATGAAAACATTGCTGTTGAATCCTGGTTGAAGACAAGGCATGAAAGACTAAAATTCGAAAGAGTCCCAGATGGAAAAGCAAGAGATAAAGAAACAAACAATGTTTGAAAAGTTATGTGTAGAAAAATCAGACTGAATTTTGCTGAAAGCCAAGATAGAATCATCTAGGCGAATTCAGGAAGTACACAGCGTCCAAAAGAGTTGGAATCCCAATAGACTTAGCAGCAGCTCTATGATCCAAATCAACAAAGTTCATGAGCATCCCAGTGATTTAAAATGCGCCTGGAGGTACGCAACATATTCAAAAGAGAACCTCCAGAGGGGTTTCAGCTGCTATCTCAGCAGCATTATTGCAGGACAGGGAGGAGTGCCAGGACATAGACCATAGCTTGAATGGCATAATGCTGCCATCTAGGGTAGCCTATGCCACATGACCACCATTTCTAATAACAGCAGAGCTAGAGAATGCCACAGACCTGCAAATCTTAAAAGAATTTAGCAGTTCGAAACTTATCCTAAAAGAAAGGTTGAGAATTCTCCCCTGAAGGGATAAGCAGCAAGTTGAAATGGAAAGAAGAAAACCCTTACTGGAAATGCAAGAAGAGCATGAGTGGATAAGAAGAAAAAGAAGAAGGCAAGGAGGACATCAAAACCCTAAAAATGGGAGAGGGAAGCAGGAAATCATAGGGGATTGGAAGCACTATCTTAAGGAAGTCAGCTTATATGACTCTCTGTTGGAAGCAAACGGAGAGATGCATGGCCTGACGTGTTTGCAAAGCAAACGAGAAGCAGACCAAGAAAGAATCAAAAAAACAAACAACACAAAAACGGTAGGGTAACATGAATATTCAAAAGAAATTACTCAAAGTGATGTCAAGGATCATTCAGTACGAATCGACCCAGTATCGCGGCTTGAATGTTCTCAGCACACCTGTATTCAGAAATCAGAGGCGTGCATTTATATTCGTAAATATTGATTCATATGAGCATATCGTGACCTAACCCAAATGCCGATTTGGAATCCAATGGATCCCTAGTCCGTTATATAGACTTGCAAGTCTTCCAACAGGATGAATGAATGCCATATTCTACACTACGTCGAGAAGAAATGGCACAAGCCTATAACAAGGAAAAGTAGCTCCGCAAAAGTGTACTAAGGTCAAAAGAGACAGGCAGTAAAGTGCCCATTGGGGATTGTATCTTTCCTAGGAATTTCAGCCCCCTTGAAACAAATGGATAGATGTCCCGTGAATGCGGGTGTTTCAGCAGAAATCAACCGACGGCTATGTATTTCTGGTGTGCCCATATTACAGGAACAATAGTTTCCCTTAGTGGGTCTCTGTGTACTATGAACTGTTAGAAAGTTTAAAGACGTGTGAAATATTCAACTGAAAATGGACACACTTCCCTCCGTTGCTACAGTGCATACAGATCTGAACAAAAGGAAAGAGGGAAGAACAAAGGCCCATGGGACGCTAGTGGGTAGAATCACATTTACCTTAGGAAACTCTCGTCGGATGCAGCCCCTCCCCCAAAACTGACAAGATGCAGCAGCCATTGGGGATGGCAGTTAGCGGTTGGATTCCAGGTGGAATGTTGGTGTGTTCCGCGAGGCTTGTTGTGGCTGGTGGATCCTAGGTAACCGGGCAGAGTTCTGTGGGTGGATCAATGCGATGCAGGGGCTGCCGCCCTCTGTGGAGCTTGGCTTAGGTCTTTGGTCCGGGAAGCTGTGTCAGTTCGAGATACTGCTGCTGCCCAAAGACCTGAGTTCACGGGTCAGTTTCCAGAACCTGAAAGGGCAGACAGTGGAAGATCTGCCTGTCTTCAGCTTACTGGAGAGGCTCCGAGGTCCTTTCAGACTTGCCCAGTCCTGTTGAAGTCGACTTTATGGGAGACACGAAGAGAAGCTGCCCGAAAATATGGCTGCACGGATTGAGGAGAGATGCGAACACATTGATGAGAGATGTTCTGCTACAATAGAGAATACTGGCCTGGAGACAGCTGTAGAGGATAGCAGGCTCGAAAGGCATTCATGAGACATATTGAACCTCGCTGATACTAGCAGAAACATACGGAGGGCCACCGTGGACTGGAGGAAGTTTCTCAATTCTCTGCTCCAAGAACGGGTCCAAGATCCCTGACGTCTAAAGAGAAGAGATGGCAGACATGATAAAAACGCTCATGTTCTTGAAAGAGGTCAGATAATCCACACGACCCAAGGGGCAATTCCAAGCCATTCAGATCAAAGTGCACCAAGCCCAGGTAAGCCTTTTCCCAGGTTTGGGCCTAGCTATCAAGCACTTGCTGTTCCCTCCCCTCCACTCAGGCATCCATTTTGAGGGATCAGTACCTGAGCTGCAATGAAGCCAGTAAGAGAAGAGCAAGCCCCTCCTAGGATCAGAGTTCCTCTAGCTTCATCCTCTGTGAACAACAGGGAACCCCATAAAGGTCAAATACTCTCGTATGAAATAGATAGGAATTGAATACTTAGCTCCCACAAAGAAACGATGGCCTTCCGCTAGATTCAGCAAATGCTGGGTTTATGTCTTCTCTGGGGTGAAGGGAGTGTGGTAAGTGAGGGGAATCTTTGACTGAACTTGAATCTGTATTAGGCCTCCGTTTTTCAAGACAGTCTAGGTAAATAGTAGAAGTCAGATAGTGAACGGAACTGTAAAAGTCGCCAATGACATGAAAGACACAGCTTATGTGGACCGTCTTTCAATCGAGTCAAGCCCCCGGGGGCAATCTATCATGGGGGTGCAGACTTGGTTGCATTCAAGTGATTTAGCCAACATGATCGGATGATTAAGCGTTCTCATCACTGATAGAAGTACACCTGGTTCTCAGTAGCCTAGCATAGCTGCAGCAGGGTTCTCATAGCTATAATGCCTCTAGGTTCTTTGGATTCAAAGCTAAATGTATATATTTTGTTCGTTTCCTCTTGTATTTTCCTTGAGAGGGATGTTACACCTTGAAATGCCAACATTGACCAGTAGGTGTCATCGGGAGTAAAGGGCACCACATGCACAAGTGAATCCAAGCTTGGGGGTTATTTCATGTTTCCGTTAGTTATTTCATGGTTCCTGTTGGTTTCGGAGGCTTCAACAGTAAAGAGTTGACATGACCCCTTTAACAGTTCGGACTGCTAGTTTGCATTCTATCTGTCTATGTTTTCCTTAGAGCTGACAAAATGTTACCGAAATTCACAAGTCTGGCCTCTAGGTCGATTTAGTATGTTTCAGAAACTAACTTCATTTTCGTATAACTCCCAAAACATTTATATCAATTCTATTAAATTTTTAAAGACTGCAAATGAGATATCAACACAATGTCAAAACTGGAGTCTTCGGAAAATCCCCCCCACCACGGCTGTATAGAAACCAAGAGATAAAAAAAAATCACATTTCTGTGAAATGTATCTGGAAAGTGTTGATTCATCGATGCCCAGTTGACAGAGAAGCAGTGCAACCTGCGCTCACTCGCTCCCATGAACACAGCAATGGAAACATCCACTCACCCAGCCCTTGGCACAGGACACTTGCCGAAGAGAGGTCTGTTACTTCCAAAGACAGGATGAGGCCTCAGAACACCTGGAAGCAGGAGAAGGAAAAGCAGGGAATGGATACCAGTGCATGGTCTGAGCCCTGTTGATGGAGCAGTAAAGGTGAAACTCTCTTTAACTTGGACGCACACTCTCAAGCGGACAGGAGACATGGGATTGAAGGTGATGTGCTGAGTGTTAGAAGAGTGCACAGCAGATGCTTGGCTGACAGAACTCAAAGAATCCAGTGCAAAATATCCCCACAGTTGATTCTGAGACCAAGCTCCGAGCTGCCAAATTTGAGGTAGCAGAGGCAGCGTTCAGGGAGGGATAGGGCTACGGATGTTGGCACACACTGAGTCTCAGGGATCTGGAGTGCGTTGTGGGATGTGGTGTGTCCTATCAAGAGAGCAAACCGACCTGGGACCCCAATGAGCAAGCAACAACCCTGGCGCGCGCAGTTGAAATTATCGATATGTCCCATGGCCACACCCAGTGCATCTGCAGGACCAGAGACCAATTTGGCATTTTGCCAATAGAGCATGTGTGGGGCTGAATCAGAGATATTGTGCATCGGGTCTGAGGGATCCAGGGGGCCTTGGGTTTGAATTCAGAATGAAAAGCCTTAGGATCTGCTACATTCATAACCTGGGCTGTGATTATGGTTTGGTTTGAGGCACAGGATGTGCAACAGCTCTGTGGTTGCCTTCGTGCACCCGTGCCACAAGGATGAGAGGACAAGGAAGTGTGGTCCAAGACCACAGCGTGAGAAGAGGAAGGATTTCCTTCAGTTTATCTCTCAAAAGCGGATGCTACATTTTGGATGGCACCGGCACGGTTCGGCAGCGAGGACACCAAGTTCGGGCTGCGGGATCATTCCAGCAGGCCCTGATGTTTGACATCCATAGATATGCTTCCACTGGTGTTTCTGTAGACAGAGAAGCTCTTGGAAGAACTGGTTTCAGTGGGACATTCCCGTAGCACTAAAAAGCACAAGCGCACTCACACTCTGCTCTTCTGGAAACACTCCAAAATAACAGAGAGTAGAATGCAGAGCTGAGAACCTTTAGAAGCTCCATTTCCACCAACGGATGTGTCCTGTGCTCTTTCAGATTTGTGAGAGAAGCGTAATCAACGTGAGATTATCTAAATCGAAATAGTATGGGGTGTTCATCACAACAAAGGCAACACCAGCAATTGGAGATAGACCAGACAGCACACACAGGAACAGGACATGGCATCAATGTCTAGGAAAATTTGTCCTCACAGAAATCCCATGCAATTGTGTAGAGCCAAGAGTCTAAAGTTTTCACTTAACCAAGCCCAAGAAGTCTACATTAGATACCTGAAATTACCTGACTAGGAGAGATGAAGAAATACAGTAAAAGGAAAAGGAAGTACCATTTTCAGTTCCAAAGAGATTGAAGGCCCTAAAGATAAGCTTTCAGACAACTAGACTGCAAAACGCTCTCCAGAGCAAGGATTGAAAATGGAGGTGAGGGAAACACTGAAGAACAACAGTGTCTCAGAATCACAAAAGGCAGAATACCAGAAAAGGGGAAGAGAAAGCCTAAAGACGAGCCAAATAATCTCAGAAAACTCAGTGGATGAGAAAATATCAGGGCTAACATTCCGTCCTAAGCAGACGAGATATTGCAGAGGGACGCGTGAATGACTTTGAAGACAGGGGAACAGAAATCCCTCGGTCAGAAGCACACATAGGAAAGCAAGTGCAAATCAATGAAAACATTGCTGTTGAATCCTGGTTGAAGACAAGGCATGAAAGACTAAAATTCGAAAGAGTCCCAGATGGAAAAGCAAGAGATAAAGAAACAAACAATGTTTGAAAAGTTATGTGTCGGAAAATCAGACTGAAACTTGCTGAAAGCCAAGATAGAATCATCTAGGCGAATTCAGGAAGTACACAACGTCCAAAAGAGGTGGAATCCCAATAGACTTAGAAGCAGCTGTATGATCCAAATCAACAAAGTTCATGAGCATCCCAGTGATTTAAAATGTGCCTGGAGGAAAGCAACATAGTCACAAGAGAACCTCCAGAAGGGTTTCAGCTGCTATCTCAGCAGCAATATTGCAGGACAGGGAGGAGTGCCAGGACATAGACCATAGCTTGAATGCCAAATTGCTGCCATCTAGGGTAGCCTATGCCACTTGACCACCATTTCTAATAACAGCAGAGCTAGAGAATGTCACAGACCTGCAAATCTTAAAAGAATTCAGCAGTTCGAAACTTATCCTAAAACAAAGGTTGAGAACTCTCCCCTGAAGGGATAAGCAGCAAGATGAAATGGAAAGAAGAAAACCCTTATTGGAAATGCAAGAAGAGCATGAGTGGAAAAGAAGAAACAAGAAGAAGGCAAGGAGGACATCAAAACCCTAAAGATGGGAGAGGGAAGCAGGATATCATAGGGGATTGGAAGCACTATCTTAAGGGAGTCAGCTTATATGACTCTCTGTTGGAAGCAAACGGAGAGATGCATGGTCTGACGTGTTTGCAAAGCAAACGAGAAGCAGACCAAGGAAGAATCAAACAAACAAACAACACAAAAAGGGTAGGGTAACATGAATATTCAAAGAAATTACTCAAGGTGATGTCAATGATCATTCAGTACGCATCGACCCAGTATCGTGGCTTGAATGTACTCAGCACACCTGTATTCGGAAATCAGAGGCGTGCATTTATATTCGTAAATATTGATTCATATGAGCATATCGTGACCTAACCCAAATGCCGATTTGGAATCCAATGGATTCCTAGTCCGTGATATAGACTTGCAAGTCTTCCAACAGGATGAATGAATGCCATATTCTACACTACGTCGAGAAGAAATGGCACAAGCCTATAACAAGGAAAAGTAGCTCCGCAAAAGTGTACTAAGATCAAAAGAGACAGGCAGTAAAGTGCACATTGGGGATTGTATCAGTCCTAGGAATTTCAGCCCCCTTGAAACAAATGGATAGATGTCCCGTGAATGCGGGTGTTTCAGCAGAAATCAACCGACGGCTATGTATTGCGGGTGTGCCCATATTACAGGAACAATAGTTTCCCTTAGTGGGTCTCTGTGTACTGTGAACTGTTAGAAAGTTTAAAGACGTGTGAAACATTCAACTGAAAATGGACACACTTCCCTCCGTTGCTACAGTGCATACAGATCTGAACAAAAGGAAAGAGGGAAGAACAAAGGCCCATGGGACGCTAGTGGGTAGAATCACATTTACCTTAGGAACCTCTCGTTGGATGCACCCCCTACCCCAACACTGACAAGATGCAGCAGCCATTGGGGATGGCACTTAGCGGTTGGATTCCAGGTGGAATGTTGGTGTGTACCGCGAGGCTTGTTGTGGCTGGTGGATCCTAGGTAACCGGGCAGAGTTCTGTGGGTGGATCAGTGCGATGGAGGGCTGCCGCCCTCTGTGGAGCTTGGCTTAGTTCTTTGTTCCGGGAAGCTGTGTCAGTTCGAGATACTGCTGCTGCCCAAAGACCTGAGTTCACGGGTCAGTTTCCAGAACCTGAAAGGGCAGACTGTGGAAGATCTGCCTGTCTTCAGCTTACTGGAGAGGCTCCGAGGTCCTTTCAGACTTGCCCAGTCCTGTTGAATTCGACTTTATGGGAGACACGAAGAGAAGCTGGCCGAACACATGGCTGCACGGATTGAGGAGAGATGCGAACACATTGATGAGAGATGTTCTGCTACAATAGAGAATACTGGCATGGAGACAGCTGTAGAGGATAGCAGGCTCGAAAGGCATTCATGAGACATATTGAACCTCGCTGATACTAGCAGAATCATACGGAGGGCCACCGTGGACTGGATGAAGTTCCTCAATTCTCTGCTCCAAGAACGGGTCCAAGATCCCTGACGTCTAAAGAGAAGAGATGGCAGAGATGATAAAAACGCTCATGTTCTTGAAAGAGGTCAGATAATCCACACGACCCAAGGGGCAATTCCAAGCCATTCAGATCAAAGTGCACCAAGCCCAGGTAAGCCTTTTCCCAGGTTTGGGCCTAGCTATCAAGCACTTGCTGTTCCCTCCCCTCCACTCAGGCATCCATTTTGAGGGATCAGTGCCTGAGCTGCAATGAAGCCAGTAAGAGAAGAGCAAGCCCCTCCTAGGATCAGAGTTCCTCTAGCTTCATTCTCTGAGAACAACAGGGAACCCCATAAAGGTCAAATACTCTCGTATGAAATAGATAGGAATTGAATACTTAGCTCCCACAAAGAAACGATGGCCTTCCGCTAGATTCAGCAAATGCTGGGTTGATGTCTTCTCTGGGGTGAAGGGAGTGTGGTAAGTGAGGGGAATCTTTGACTGAACTTGAATCTGTATTAGGCCTCCGTTTTTCAAGACAGTCTAGGTAAATAGTAGAAGTCAGATAGTGAACGGAACTGTAAAAGTCGCCAATGACATGAAAGACACAGCTTATGTGGACCGTCTTTCAATTGAGTCAAGCCCCCGGGGGCAATCTATCATGGGGGTGCAGACTTGGTTGCATTCAAGTGCTTTAGCCAACATGATCGGATGATTAAGCGTTCTCATCACTGATAGAAGAACACCTGGTTCTCAGTAGCCTAGCATAGCTGCAGCAGGGTTCTCATAGCTATAATGCCTCTAGGTTCTTTGGATTCAAAGCTAAATGTATATATTTAGTTCGTTTCCTCTTGTATTTTCCTTGAGAGGGATGTTACACCTTGAAATGCCAACATTGACCAGTAGGTGTCATCGGGAGTAAAGGGCACCACATGCACAAGTGAATCCAAGCTTGGGGGTTATTTCATGTTTCCATTAGTTATTTCATGGTTCCTGTTGGTTTCGGAGGCTTCAACAGTAAAGAGTTGACATGACCCCTTTAACAGTTCGGACTGCTAGTTTGCATTCTATCTGTCTATGTTTTCCTTAGAGCTGACAAAATGTTACCGAAATTGACAAGTCTGGCTTCTAGGTCGATTTAGTATGTTTCAGAAACTAACTTCATTTTCGTATAACTCCCAACACATTTATATAAATTCTATTAAATTTTTAAAGACTGCAAATGAGATATCAACACAATGTCAAAATTGGAGTCTTTGGACAATCCCTCCCACCACGGCTCTATAGAAACCAAGAGATAAAAAAAAATCACATTTCTGTGAAATGTATCTGGAAAGTGTTGATTCATCGATGCCCAGTTGACAGAGAAGCAGTGCAACCTGCGCTCACTCGCTCCCATGAACACAGCAATGGAAACATCCACTCACCCAGCCCTTGGCACAGGACACTTGCCGAAGAGAGTTCTGTTACTTCCAAAGACAGGATGAGGCCTCAGAACACCTGGAAGCAGGAGAAGGAAAAGCAGGGAATGGATACTAGTGCATGGTCTGAGCCCTGTTGATGGAGCAGTAAAGGTGAAACTCTCTTTAACTTGGACGCACACTCTCAAGCGGACAGGAGACATGGGATTGAAGGTGATGCGCTGAGTGTTAGAAGAGTGCACAGCAGATGCTTGGCTGACAGAACTCAAAGAATCCAGTGCAAAATATCCCCACAGTTGATTCTGAGACCAAGCTCCGAGCTGCCAAATTTGAGGTAGCAGAGGCAGCGTTCAGGGAGGGATAGGGCTACGGATGTTGGCACACGCTGAGTCTCAGGGATCTGGGGTGCGTTGTGGGATGTGGTGGGTCCTATCAAGAGAGCAAACCGACCTGGGACCCCAATGAGCAAGCAACCACACTGGCGCGCGCAGTTGAAATTATCGATATGTCCCATGGCCACACCCAGTGCATCTGCAGGACCAGAGACCAATTTGGCCTTTTGCCAAAAGAGCATGTGTGGGGCTGAATCAGAGATATTGTGCATCGGGTCTGAGGGATCCAGGGGGCCTTGGGTTTGAATTCAGAATGAAAAGCCTTAGGATCTGCTACATTCATAACCTGGGCTGTGATTATGGTTTGGTTTGAGGCACAGGATGTGCAACAGCTCTGTGGTTGCCTTCGTGCACCCGTGCCACAAGGATGAGAGGACAAGGAAGTGTGGTCCAAGACCACAGCGTGAGTAGAGGAAGGATTTCCTTCAGTTTATCTCTCAAAAGCGGATGCTACATTTTGGATGGCACCGGCACGGTTCGGCAGCGAGGACAGCAAGTTCGGGCAGCGGGATCATTCCAGCAGGCCCTGATGTGTGACATCCATAGATATGCTTCCACTGGTGTTTCTGTAGACATAGAAGCCCTTGGAAGAACTGGTTTCAGTGGGACATTCCCGTGGCACTACAAAGCACAAGCGCACTCACACTCTGCTCTTCTGGAAACACTCCAAAATAACAGAGAGTAGAATGCAGAGCTGAGAACCTTTAGAAGCTCCATTTCCACCAGAGGAAGTGTCCTGTGCTCTTTCAGATTTGTGAGAGAAGCGTAATCAAAGTGAGATTATCTAAATCGAAATAGTATGGGGTGTACATCACAACAAAGGCAACACCAGCAATTGGAGATAGACCAGACAGCACACACAGGAACAGGACATGGCATCAATGTCTAGGAAAATTTGTCCTCACAGAAATCCCATGCAATTGTGTAGAGCCAAGAGTCTAAAGTTTTCACTTAACCAAGCCCTAGAAGTCTACATTAGATACCTGAAATTACCTGACCAGGAGAGATGAAGAAATACAGTAAAAGGAAAAGGAAGTACCATTTTCAGTTCCAAAGAGATTGAAGGCCCTAAAGATAAGCTTTCAGACAACAAGACTGCAAAACGCTCTCCAGAGCAAGGATTGAAAATGGAGGTGAGGGAAACACTGAAGAACAACAGTGTCTCAGAATCACAAAAGGCAGAATACCAGAAAAGGGGAAGAGAAAGCCTAAAGACGAGCCAAATAATATCAGTAAACTCAGTGGATGAGAAAATATCAGGGCTAACATTCCGTCCTAAGCAGACGAGATATTGCAGAGGGACGCGTGAATGACTTTGAAGACAGGGGAACAGAAATCCCTCGGTCAGAAGCACACATAGGAAAGCAAGTGCAAACCAATGAAAACATTGCTGTTGAATCCTGGTTGAAGACAAGGCATGAAAGACTAAAATTCGAAAGAGTCCCAGATGGAAAAGCAAGAGATAAAGAAACAAACAATGTTTGAAAAGTTATGTGTAGAAAAATCAGACTGAAACTTGCTGAAAGCCAAGATAGAATCATCTAAGCGAATTCAGGAAGTACACAGCGTCCAAAAGAGGTGGAATCCCAATAGACTTAGCAGCAGCTGTATGATCCAAATCAACAAAGTTCATGAGCATCCCAGTGATTTCAAATGCGCCTGGAGAAAGCAACATAGTCACAAGAGACCCTCCAGAGGGGTTTCAGCTGCTATCTCAGCAGCAATATTGCAGGACAGGGAGGAGTGCCAGGACATAGACCTTAGATTGAATGGCAAAATGCTGCCATCTAGGGTAGCCTATGCAACATGACCACCATTTCTAATAACAGCAGAGCTAGAGAATGCCACAGACCTGCAAATCTTCAAAGAATTCAGCAGTTCGAAACTTATCCTAAAAGAAAGGTTGAGAATTCTCCCCTGAAGGGATAAGCAGCAAGATGAAATGGAAAGAAGAAAACCCTTATTGGAAATGCAAGAAGAGCATGAGTGGAAAAGAAGAAACAAGAAGAAAGCAAGGAGGACATCAAAACCCTAAAGATGGGAGAGGGAAGCAGGAAATCATAGGGGATTGGAAGCACTATCTTAAGGGAGTCAGCTTATATGACTCTCTGTTGGAAGCAAACGGAGAGATGCATGGCCTGACGTGTTTGCAAAGCAAACGAGAAGCAGACCAAGAAAGAATCAAACAAACAAACAAGACAAAAAGGGTAGGGTAACATGAATATTCAAAAGAAATTACTCAAGGTGATGTCAGGGATCATTCAGTACGCATCGACCCAGTATCGCGACTTGAATGTACTCAGCACACCTGTATTCGGAAATCAGAGGCGTGCATTTATATTCGTAAATATTGATTCATATGAGCATATCGTGACCTAACCCAAATGCCGATTTGGAATCCAATGGATTCCTAGTCCGTGATATAGACTTGCAAGTCTTCCAAAAGAAGGAATGAATGCCATATTCTAGTCTACGTCGAGAAGAAATGGCACAAGCCTATAACAAGGAAAAGTAGCTCCGCAAAAGTGTACTAAGATCAAAAGAGACAGGCAGTAAAGTGCACATTGGGGATTGTATCAGTCCTAGGAATTTCAGCCCCCTTGAAACAAATGGATAGATGTCCCGTGAATGCGGGTGTTTCAGCAGAAATCAACCGACGGCTATGTATTGCGGGTGTGCCCATATTACAGGAACAATAGTTTCCCTTAATGGTTCTCTGTGTACTGTGAACTGTTAGAAAGTTTAAATACGTGTGAAACATTCAACTGAAAATGGACACACTTCCCTCCGTTGCTACAGTGCATACAGATCTGAACAAAAGGAAAGAGGGAAGAACAAAGGCCCATGGGACGCTAGTGGGTAGAATCACATTTACCTTAGGAACCTCTCGTCGGATGCAGCCCCTCCCCCAACACTGACAAGATGCAGCAGCCATTGGGGATGGCAGTTAGCGGTTGGATTCCAGGTGGAATGTTGGTGTGTACCGCGAGGCTTGTTGTGGCTGGTGGATCCTAGGTAACCGGGCAGAGTTCTGTGGGTGGATCAGTGCGATGGAGGGCTGCCGCCCTCTGTGGAGCTTGGCTTAGTTCTTTGTTCCGGGAAGCTGTGTCAGTTCGAGATACTGCTGCTGCCCAAAGACCTGAGTTCACGGGTCAGTTTCCAGAACCTGAAAGGGCAGACTGTGGAAGATCTGCCTGTCTTCAGCTTACTGGAGAGGCTCCGAGGTCCTTTCAGACTTGCCCAGTCCTGTTGAAGTCGACTTTATGGGAGACACGAAGAGAAGCTGGCCGAACACATGGCTGCACGGATTGAGGAGAGATGCGAACACATTGATGAGAGATGTTCTGCTACAATAGAGAATACTGGCCTGGAGACAGCTGTAGAGGATAGCAGGCTCGAAAGGCATTCATGAGACATATTGAACCTCGCTGATACTAGCAGAATCATACGGAGGGCCACCGTGGACTGGATGAAGTTCCTCAATTCTCTGCTCCAAGAACGGGTCCAAGATCCCTGACGTCTAAAGAGAAGAGATGGCAGAGATGATAAAAACGCTCATGTTCTTGAAAGAGGTCAGATAATCCACACGACCCAAGGGGCAATTCCAAGCCATTCAGATCAAAGTGCACCAAGCCCAGGTAAGCCTTTTCCCAGGTTTGGGCCTAGCTATCAAGCACTTGCTGTTCCCTCCCCTCCACTCAGGCATCCATTTTGAGGGATCAGTACCTGAGCTGCAATGAAGCCAGTAAGAGAAGAGCAAGCCCTTCCTAGAATCAGAGTTCCTCTAGCTTCATTCTCTGAGAACAACAGGGAACCCCATAAAGGTCAAATACTCTCGTATGAAATAGATAGGAATTGAATACTTAGCTCCCACAAAGAAACGATGGCCTTCCGCTAGATTCAGCAAATGCTGGGTTGATGTCTTCTCTGGGGTGAAGGGAGTGTGGTAAGTGAGGGGAATCTTTGACTGAACTTGAATCTGTATTAGGCCTCCGTTTTTCAAGACAGTCTAGGTAAATAGTAGAAGTCAGATAGTGAACGGAACTGTAAAAGTCGCCAATGACATGAAAGACACAGCTTATGTGGACCGTCTTTCAATTGAGTCAAGCCCCCGGGGGCAATCTATCATGGGGGTGCAGACTTGGTTGCATTCAAGTGCTTTAGCCAACATGATCGGATGATTAAGCGTTCTCATCACTGATAGAAGAACACCTGGTTCTCAGTAGCCTAGCATAGCTGCAGCAGGGTTCTCATAGCTATAATGCCTCTAGGTTCTTTGGATTCAAAGCTAAATGTATATATTTAGTTCGTTTCCTCTTGTATTTTCCTTGAGAGGGATGTTACACCTTGAAATGCCAACATTGACCAGTAGGTGTCATCGGGAGTAAAGGGCACCACATGCACAAGTGAATCCAAGCTTGGGGGTTATTTCATGTTTCCATTAGTTATTTCATGGTTCCTGTTGGTTTCGGAGGCTTCAACAGTAAAGAGTTGACATGACCCCTTTAACAGTTCGGACTGCTAGTTTGCATTCTATCTGTCTATGTTTTCCTTAGAGCTGACAAAATGTTACCGAAATTGACAAGTCTGGCTTCTAGGTCGATTTAGTATGTTTCAGAAACTAACTTCATTTTCGTATAACTCCCAAAACATTTATATCAATTCTATTAAATTTTTAAAGACTGCAAATGAGATATCAACACAATGTCAAAACTGGAGTCTTCGGACAATCCCTCCCACCACGGCTGTATAGAAACAAAGAGATAAAAAAAATCACATTTCTGTGAAATGTATCTGGAAAGTGTTGATTCATCGATGCCCAGTTGACAGAGAAGCAGTGCAACCTGCGCTCACTCGCTCCCATGAACACAGCAATGGAAACATCCACTCACCCAGCCCTTGGCACAGGACACTTGCCGAAGAGAGGTCTGTTACTTCCAAAGACAGGATGAGGCCTCAGAACACCTGGAAGCAGGAGAAGGAAAAGCAGGTAATGGATACCAGTGCACGGTCTGAGCCCAGTTGATGGAGCAGTAAAGGTGATACTCTCTTTAACTTGGACGCACACTCTCAAGCGGACAGGAGACATGGGATTGAAGGTGATGCGCTGAGTGTTAGAAGAGTGCACAGCAGATTCTTGGCTGACAGAACTCAAAGAATCCAGTGCAAAATATCCCCACAGTTGATTCTGAGACCAAGATCCGAGCTGCCAAATTTGAGGTAGCATAGGCAGTGTTCAGGGAGGGTTAGGGCTACGGATGGTGGCACACGCTGAGTCTCAGGGATCTGGAGTGCGTTGTGGGATGTGGTGGGTCCTATCAAGAGAGAAAACCGAATTGTGGTCCCAATGAACAGGCAACCACCCTGGCGCGCGCAGTTGAAATTATCGATATGTCCCATGGCCACACCCAGTGCATCTGCAGGACCAGAGACCAATTTGGCATTTTGCCATTAGAGCATGTGTGGGGCTGAATCAGAGATATTGTGCATCGGGTCTGAGGGATCCAGGGGGCCTTGGGTTTGAATTCAGAATGAAAAGCCTTAGGATCTGCTACATTCATAACCTGGGCTGTGATTATGGTTTGGTTTGAGGCACAGGATGTGCAACAGCTCTGTGGTTGCCTTCGTGCACCCGTGCCACAAGGATGAGAGGACAAGGAAGTGTGGTCCAAGACCACAGCGTGAGAAGAGGAAGGATTTCCTTCAGTTTATCTCTCAAAAGCGGATGCTACATTTTGGATGGCACCGGCACGGTTCGGCAGCGAGGACACCAAGTTCGGGCTGCGGGATCATTCCAGCAGGCCCTGATGTGTGACATCCATAGATATGCTTCCACTGGTGTTTCTGTAGACAGAGAAGATCTTGGAAGAACTGGTTTCAGTGGGACATTCCCGTGGAACTACAAAGCACAAGCGCACTCACACTCTGCTCTTCTGGAAACACTCCAAAATAACAGAGAGTAGAATGCAGAGCTGAGAACCTTTAGAAGCCCCATTTCTACCAGAGGAAGTGTCCTGTGCTCTTTCAGATTTGTGAGATAAGCGCAATCAAAATGAAGTTATCTAAATCGAAATAGTATGGGGGGTTCATCACAACAAAGACAACACCAGCAATTGGAGATAGACCAGACAACACACACAGGAACAGGACATGGCATCAATGTCTAGGAAAATTTGTCCTCACAGAAATCCCATGCAATTGTGTAGAGCCAAGAGTCTAAAGTTTTCACTTAACCAAGCCCTAGAAGTCTACATTAGATACCAGAAATTACCTGACCAGTAGAGATGAAGAAATACAGTAAAAGGAAAAGGAAGTACCATTTTCAGTTCCAAAGAGATTGAAGGCCCTAAAGATAAGTTTTCAGAAAACTAGACTGCAAAACGCTCTCCAGAGCAAGTAGTGAAAATGGAGGTGAGGGAAACACTGAAGAACAACAGTGTCTCAGAATCACAAAAGGCAGAATACCAGAAAAGGGGAAGAGAAAGCCTAAAGACGAGCCAAATAATCTCAGAAAACTCAGTGGATGAGAAAATATCAGGGCTAGCATTCCGTCCTAAGCAGACGAGATATTGCAGAGGGACGCGTGAATGACTTTGAAGACAGGGGAACAGAAATCCCTCGGTCAGAAGCACACATAGGAAAGCAAGTGCAAACCAATGAAAACATTGCTGTTGAATCCTGGTTGAAGACAAGGCATGAAAGACTAAAATTCGAAAGAGTCCCAGATGGAAAAGCAAGAGATAAAGAAACAAACAATGTTTGAAAAGTTATGTGTAGAAAAATCAGACTGAAACTTGCTGAAAGCCAAGATAGAATCATCTAGGCGAATTCAGGAAGTACACAGCGTCCAAAAGAGGTGGAATCCCAATAGACTTAGCAGCAGCTGTATGATCCAAATCAACAAAGTTCATGAGCATCCCAGTGATTTAAAATGCGCCTGGAGGAAAGCAACATAGTCACAAGAGAACCTCCAGAGGGGTTTCAGCTGCTATCTCAGCAGCAATATTGCAGGACAGGGAGGAGTGCCAGGACATAGACCATAGCTTGAATGGCAAAATGCTGCCATCTAGGGTAGCCTATGCCACATGACCACCATTTCTAATAACAGCAGAGCTAGAGAATGCCACAGACCTGCAAATCTTCAAAGAATTCATCAGTTCGAAACTTATCCTAAAAGAAAGGTTGAGAATTCTCCCCTGAAGGGATAAGCAGCAAGATGAAATGGAAAGAAGAAAACCCTTATTGGAAATGCAAGAAGAGCATGAGTGGAAAAGAAGAAACAAGAAGAAGGCAAGGAGGACATCAAAACCCGAAAGATGGGAGAGGGAAGCAGGAAATCATAGGGGATTGGAAGCACTATCTTAAGGGAGTCAGCTTATATGACTCTCTGTTGGAAGCAAACGGAGAGATGCATGGCCTGACGTGTTTGCAAAGCAAACGAGAAGCAGACAAAGAAAGAATAAAACAAACAAACAACACAAAAACGGTAGGGTAACATGAATATTCAAAAGAAATTACTCAAGGTGATATCAAGGATCATTCAGTACGCATCGACCCAATATCGCGGCTTGAATGTACTCAGCACACCTGTATTCGGAAATCAGAGGCGTGCATTTATATTCGTAAATATTGATACATATGAGCATATCGTGACCTAACCCAAATGCCGATTTGGAATCCAATGGATTCCTAGTCCGTGATATAGACTTGCAAGTCTTCCAACAGGATGAAAAAATGCCATATTCTACACTACGTCGAGAAGAAATGGCACAAGCCTATTACAAGGAAAAGTAGCTCCGCAAAAGTGTACTAAGATCAAAAGAGACAGACAGTAAAGTGCACATTGGGGATTGTATCATTCCTAGGAATTTTAGCTTCCTTGAAACAAATGGATAGATGTCCCGTGAATGCGGGTGTTTCAGCAGAAATCAACCGACGGCTATGTATTGCGGGTGTGCCCATATTACAGGAACAATAGTTTCCCTTAGTGGGTCTCTGTGTACTGTGAACTGTTAGAAAGTTTAAAGACGTGTGAAACATTCAACTGAAAATTGACACACTTCCCTCCGTTGCTACAGTGCATACAGATCTGAACAAAAGGAAAGAGGGAAGAACAAAGGCCCATGGGACGCTAGTGGGTAGAATCACATTTACCTTAGGAACCTCTCGTCGGATGCAGCCCCTCCCCCAACACTGACAAGATGCAGCAGCCATTGGGGATGGCAGTTAGCGGTTGGATTCCAGGTGGAATGTTGGTGTGTACCGCGAGGCTTGTTGTGGCTGGTGGATCCTAGGTAACCGGGCAGAGTTCTGTGGGTGGATCAGTGCGATGGAGGGCTGCCGCCCTCTGTGGAGCTTGGCTTAGGTCTTTGGTCCGGGAAGCTGTGTCATTTCGAGATAATGCTGCTGCCCAAAGACCTGAGTTCACGGGTCAGTTTCCAGAACCTGAAAGGGCAGACAGTGGAAGATCTGCCTGTCTTCAGCTTACTGGAGAGGCTCCGAGGTCCTTTCAGACTTGCCCAGTCCTGTTGAAGTCGACTTTATGGGAGACACGAAGAGAAGCTGGCCGAAAACATGGCTGCACGGATTGAGGAGAGATGCGAACACATTGATGAGAGATGTTCTGCTACAATAGAGAATACTGGCCTGGAGACAGCTGTAGAGGATAGCAGGCTCGAAAGGCATTCATGAGACATATTGAACCTCGCTGATACTAGCAGAAACATACGGAGGGCCACCGTGGACTGGAGGAAGTTCCTCAATTCTCTGCTCCAAGAACGGGTCCAATATCCCTGACGTCTAAAGAGAAGAGATGGCAGACATGATAAAAACGCTCATGTTCTTGAAAGAGGTCAGATAATCCACACGACCCAAGGGGCAATTCCAAGCCATTCAGATCAAAGTGCACCAAGCCCAGGTAAGCCTTTTCCCAGGTTTGGGCCTAGCTATCAAGCACTTGCTCTTCCCTCCCCTCCACTCAGGCATCCATTTTGAGGGATCAGTACCTGAGCTGCAATGAAGCCAGTAAGAGAAGAGCAAGCCCCTCCTAGAATCAGAGTTCCTCTAGCTTCATCCTCTGTGAAAAAAAGGGAACCCCATAAAGGTCAAATACCCTCGTATGAAATAGATAGTAATTGAATACTTAGCTCCCACAAAGAAACGATGGCCTTCCGCTAGATTCAGCAAATGCTGGGTATATGTCTTCTCTGGGGTGAAGGGAGTGTGGTAAGTGAGGGGAATCTTTGACTGAACTTGAATCTGTATTAGGCCTCCGTTTTTCAAGACAGTGTAGGTAAATATTAGAAGTCAGATAGTGAACGGAACTGTAAAAGTCGCCAATGACATGAAAGACACAGCTTATGTGGACCGTCTTTCAATTGAGTCAAGCCCCCGGGGGCAATCTATCATGGGGTTGCAGACTTGGTTGCATTCAAGTGCTTTAGCCAACATGATCGGATGATTAAGCGTTCTCATCACTGATAGAAGAACACCTGGTTCTCAGTAGCCTAGCATAGCTGCAGCAGGGTTCTCATAGCTATAATGCCTCTAGGTTCTTTGGATTCAAAGCTAAATGTATATATTTAGTTCGTTTCCTCTTGTATTTTCCTTGAGAGGGATGTTACACCTTGAAATGCCAACATTGACCAGTAGGTGTCATCGGGAGTAAAGGGCACCACATGCACAAGTGAATCCAAGCTTGGGGGTTATTTCATGTTTCCATTAGTTATTTCATGGTTCCTGTTGGTTTCGGAGGCTTCAACACTAAAGAGTTGACATGACCCCTTTAACAGTTCGGACTGCTAGTTTGCATTCTATCTGTTTATGTTTTCCTTAGAGCTGACAAAATGTTACCGAAATTGACAAGTCTGGCTTCTAGGTCGATTTAGTATGTTTCAGAAACTAACTTCATTTTCGTATAACTCCCAAAACATTTATATCAATTCTATTAAATTTTTAAAGACTGCAAATGCGATATCAACACAATGTCAAAACTGGAGTCTTCGGACAATCCCTCCCACCACGGCTGTATAGAAACAAGAGATAAAAAAAAATCACATTTCTGTGAAATGTATCTGGAAAGTGCTGATTCATCGATGCCCAGTTGACAGAGAAGCAGTGCAACCTGCGCTCACTCGCTCCCATGAACACAGCAATGGAAACATCCACTAACCCAGCCCTTGGCACAGGACACTTGCCGAAGAGAGGTCTGTTACTTCCAAAGACAGGATGAGGCCTCAGAACATCTGGAAGCAGGAGAAGGAAAAGCAGGGAATGGATACCAGTGCATGGTCTGAGCCCTGTTGATGGAGCAGTAAAGGTGAAACTCTCTTTAACTTGGAAGCACACTCTCAAGCGGACAGGAGACATGGGATTGAAGGTGATGCACTGAATGTTAGAACAGTGCACAGCAGATGCTTGGCTGAGAGAACTCAAAGAATCCAGTGCAAAATATCCCCACAGTTGATTCTGAGACCAAGTTCCGAGCTACCAAATTTGAGGAAGCAGAGGCAGTGTTCAGGGAGGGATAGGGCTACGGATGAAGGCACACGCTGAGTCTCAGGGATCTGGAGTGCGTTGTGGGATGTGGTGGGTCCTATCAAGAGAGCAAACCGACCTGGGACCCCAATGAGCAAGCAACCACCCTGGCGAGCGCAGTTGAAATTATCGATATGTCCCATGGCCACACCCAGTGCATCTGCAGGACCAGAGACCAATTTGGCATTTTGCCAATAGAGCATGTGTGGGGCTGAATCAGAGATATTGTGCATCGGGTCTGAGGGATCCAGGTGGCCTTGGGTTTGAATTCAGAATGAAAAGCCTTAGGATCTGCTACATTCATAACCTGGACTGTGATTATGGTTTGGTTTGAGGCACAGGATGTGCAACAGCTCTGTGGTTGCCTCCGTGCACCCGTGCCACAAGGATGAGAGGACAAGGTAGTGTGGTCCAAGACCACAGCGTGAGAAGAGGAAGGATTTCCTTCAGTTTATCTCTCAAAAGCGGATGCTACATTTTGGATGGCACCGGCACGGTTCGGCAGCGAGGACACCAAGTTCGGGCTGCGGGATCATTCCAGCAGGCCCTGATGTGTGACATCCATAGATATGCTTCCACTGGTGTTTCTGTAGACAGAGAAGCTCTTGGAAGAACTGGTTTCAGTGGGACATTCCCGTGGCACTACAAAGCACAAGCGCACTCACACTCTGCTCTTCTGGAAACACTCCAAAATAACAGAGAGTAGAATGCAGAGCTGAGAAGCTTTTGAAGCTCCATTTCCACCAGAGGAAGTGTCCTGTGCTCTTTCAGATTTGTGAGATAAGCGTAATCAAAGTGAGGTTATCTAAATCGAAATAGTATGGGGTGTTCATCACAACAAAGCAACACCAGCAATTGGAGATAGACCAGACAGCACACACAGGAACAGGACATGGCATCAATGTCTTGGAAAATTTGTCCTCACAGAAATCCCATGCAATTGTGTAGAGCCAAGAGTCTAAAGTTTTCACTTAACCAAGCCCTAGAAGTCTACATTTGATACCTGAAATTACCTGACCAGTAGAGATGAAGAAATACAGTAAAAGGAAAAGGAAGTACCATTTTCAGTTCCAAAGAGATTGAAGGCCCTAAAGATAAGCTTTCAGACAACTAGACAGCAAAACGCTCTCCAGAGCAAGTATTGAAAATGGAGGTGAGGGAAACACTGAAGAACAACAGTGTCTCAGAATCACAAAAGGCAGAATACCAGAAAAGGGGAAGAGAAAGCCTAAAGACGAACAAAATAATCTCAGAAAACTCAGTGGATGAGAAAGTATCAGGGATAGCATTCCGTCCTAAACAGACGAGATATTGCAGAGGGACGCGTGAATGACTTTGAAGACAGGGGAACAGAAATCCCTCGGTCAGAAGCACACATAGGAAAGCAAGTGCAAACCAATGAAAACATTGCTGTTGAATCCTGGTTGAAGACAAGGCATGAAAGACTAAAATTCGAAAGAGTCCCAGATGGAAAAGCAAGAGATAAATAAACAAACAATGTTTGAAAAGTTATGTGTAGAAAAATCAGACTGAAACTTGCTGAAAGCCAAGATAGAATCATCTAGGCGAATTCAGGAAGTACACAGCGTCCAAAAGAGGTGGAATCCCAATAGACTTAGCAGCAGCTGTATGATCCAAATCAACAAAGTTCATGAGCATCCCAGTGATTTAAAATGCGCCTGGAGGAAAGCAACATAGTCACAAGAGAACCTCCAGAGGGGTTTCAGCTGCTATCTCAGCAGCAATATTGCAGGACAGGGAGGAGTGCCAGGACATAGACCATAGCTTGAATGGCAAAATGCTGCCATCTAGGGTAGCCTATGCCACATGACCACCATTTCTAATAACAGCAGAGCTAGAGAATGCCACAGACCGGCAAATCTTCAAAGAATTCAGCAGTTCGAAACTTATCCTAAAAGAAAGGTTGAGAATTCTCCCCTGAAGGGATAAGCAGCAAGATGAAATGGAAAGAAGAAAACCCTTATTGGAAATGCAAGAAGAGCATGAGTGGAAAAGAAGAAACAAGAAGAAAGCAAGGAGGACATCAAAACCCTAAAGATGGGAGAGGGAAGCAGGAAATCATAGGGGATTGGAAGCACTATCTTAAGGGAGTCAGCTTATATGACTCTCTGTTGGAAGCAAACGGAGAGATGCATGGCCTGACGTGTTTGCAAAGCAAACGAGAAGCAGGCAAAGAAAGAATCAAACAAACAAACAACACAAAAACGGTAGGGTAACATGAATATTCAAAAGAAATTACTCAAGGTGATATCAAGGATCATTCAGTACGCATCGACCCAGTATCGCGGCTTGAATGTACTCAGCACACCTGTATTCGGAAATCAGAGGCGTGCATTTATATTCGTAAATATTGATTCATATGAGCATATCGTGACCTAACCCAAATGTCGATTTGGAATCCAATGGATTCCTAGTCCGTGATATAGACTTGCAAGTCTTCCAACAGGATGAATGAATGCCATATTCTACACTACGTCGAGAAGAATTGGCACAAGCCTATAACAAGGAAAAGTAGCTCCGCAAAAGTGTACTAAGATCAAAAGCGACAGGCAGTAAAGTGCACTTTGGGGATTGTATCATTCCTAGGAATTTCAGCCCCCTTGAAACAAATGGATAGATGTCCCGTGAATGCGGGTGTTTCAGCAGAAATCAACCGACGGCTATGTATTGCGGTTGTGCCCATATTACAGGAACAATAGTTTCCCTTAGTGGTTCTTTGTGTACTGTGAACTGTTAGAAAGTTTAAAGACGTGTGAAACATTCAACTGAAAATGGACACACTTCCCTCCGTTGCTACAGTGCATACAGATCTGAACAAAAGGAAAGAGGGAAGAACAAAGGCCCATGGGACGCTAGTGGGTAGAATCACATTTACCTTAGGAAACTCTCGTCGGATGCAGCCCCTCCCCCAACACTGACAAGATGCAGCAGCCATTGGGGATGGCAGTTAGCGGTTGGATTCCAGGTGGAATGTTGGTGTGTACCGCGAGGCTTGTTGTGGCTGGTGGATCCTAGGTAACCGGGCAGAGTTCTGTGGGTGGATCAGTGCGATGGAGGGGCTGCCGCCCTCTGTGGAGCTTGGCTTAGGTCTTTGTTCCGGGAAGCTGTGTCAGTTCGAGATACTGCTGCTGCCCAAAGACCTGAGTTCACGGGTCAGTTTCCAGAACCTGAAAGGTCAGACAGTGGAAGATCTGCCTGTTTTCAGCTTACTGGAGAGGCTCCGAGGTCCTTTCAGACTTGCCCAGTCCTGTTGAAGTCGACTTTATGGGAGACACGAAGAGAAGCTGGCCGAAAACATGGCTGCACGGATTGAGGAGAGATGCGAACACATTGATGAGAGATGTTCTGCTACAATAGAGAATACTGGCCTGGAGACAGCTGTAGAGGCTAGCAGGCTCGAAAGGCATTCATGAGACATATTGAACCTCGCTGATACTAGCAGAAACATACGGAGGGCCACCGTGGACTGGAGGAAGTTCCTCAATTCTCTGCTCCAAGAACGGGTCCAAGATCCCTGACGTCTAAAGAGAAGAGATGGCAGACATGATAAAAACGCTCATGTTCTTGAAAGAGGTCAGATAATCCACACGACCCAAGGGGCAATTCCAAGCCATTCAGATCAAAGTGCACCAAGCCCAGGTAAGCCTTTTGCCAGGTTTGGGCCTAGCTATCAAGCACTTGCTCTTCCCTCCCCTCCACTCAGGCATCCATTTTGAGGGATCAGTACCTGAGCTGCAATGAAGCCAGTAAGAGAAGAGCAAGCCCCTCCTAGAATCAGAGTTCCTCTAGCTTCATCCTCTGTGAACAACAGGGAACCCCATAAAGGTCAAATACTCTCGTATGAAATAGATAGGAATTGAATACTTAGATCCCACAAAGAAACGATGGCCTTCCGCTAGATTCAGCAAATGCTGGTTTGATGTCTTCTCTGGGGTGAAGGGAGTGTGGTAAGTGAGGGGAATCTTTGACTGAACTTGAATCTGTATTAGGCCTCCGTTTTTCAAGACAGTCTAGGTAAATATTAGAAGTCAGATAGTGAACGGAACTGTAAAAGTCGCCAATGACAAGAAAGACACAGCTTATGTGGACCGTCTTTCAATTGAGTCAAGCCCCCGGGGGCAATCTATCATGGGGGTGCAGACTTGGTTGCATTCAAGTGCTTTAGCCAACATGATCGGATGATTAAGCGTTCTCATCACTGATAGAAGAACACCTGGTTCTCAGTAGCCTAGCATAGCTGCAGCAGGGTTCTCATAGCTATAATGTCTCTAGGTTCTTTGGATTCAAAGCTAAATGTATATATTTAGTTCCTTTCCTCTTGTATTTTCCTTGAGAGGGATGTTACACCTTGAAATGCCAACATTGACCAGTAGGTGTCATCGGGAGTAAAGGGCACCTCATGTACAAGTGAATCCAAGCTTGGGGGTTATTTCATGTTTCCATTAGTTGTTTCATGGTTCCTGTTGGTTTCGGAGGCTTCAACAGTAAAGAGCTGACATGACCCCTTTTACAGTTCGGACTGCTAGTTTGCATTCTATCTGTCTATGTTTTCCTTAGAGCTGACAAAATGTTACCGAAATTGACAAGTCTGGCTTCTAGGTCGATTTAGTATGTTTCAGAAACTAACTTCATTTTCGTATAACTCCCAAAACATTTATATCAATTCTATTAAATTTTTAAAGACTGCAAATGAGATATCAACACAATGTCAAAACTGGACTCTTCGCACAATCCCTCCCACCACGGCTGTATAGAAACAAAGAGATAAAAAAAAATCACATTTCTGTGAAATGTATCTGGAAAGTGTTGATTCATCGATGCCCAGTTGACAGAGAAGCAGTGCAACCTGCGCTCACTCGCTCCCATGAACACAGCAATGGAAACATCCACTAACCCAGCCCTTGGCACAGGACACTTGCCGAAGAGAGGTCTGTTACTTCCAAAGACAGGATGAGGCCTCAGAACATCTGGAAGCAGGAGAAGGAAAAGCAGGGAATGGATACCAGTGCATGGTCTGAGCCCTGTTGATGGAGCAGTAAAGGTGAAACTCTCTTTAACTTGGAAGCACACTCTCAAGCGGACAGGAGACATGGGATTGAAGGTGATGCACTGAATGTTAGAACAGTGCACAGCAGATGCTTGGCTGACAGAACTCAAAGAATCCAGTGCAAAATATCCCCACAGTTGATTCTGAGACCAAGTTCCGAGCTACCAAATTTGAGGAAGCAGAGGCAGTGTTCAGGGAGGGATAGGGCTACGGATGAAGGCACACGCTGAGTCTCAGGGATCTGGAGTGCGTTGTGGGATGTGGTGGGTCCTATCAAGAGAGCAAACCGACCTGGGACCCCAATGAGCAAGCAACCACCCTGGCGAGCGCAGTTGAAATTATCGATATGTCCCATGGCCACACCCAGTGCATCTGCAGGACCAGAGACCAATTTGGCATTTTGCCAATAGAGCATGTGTGGGGCTGAATCAGAGATATTGTGCATCGGGTCTGAGGGATCCAGGGGGCCTTGGGTTTGAATTCAGAATGAAAAGCCGTAGGATCTGCTACATTCATAACCTGGACTGTGATTATGGTTTGGTTTGAGGCACAGGATGTGCAACAGCTCTGTGGTTGCCTCCGTGCACCTGTGCCACAAGGATGAGAGGACAAGGTAGTGTGGTCCAAGACCACAGCGTGAGAAGAGGAAGGATTTCCTTCAGTTTATCTCTCAAAAGCGGATGCTACATTTTGGATGGCACCGGCACGGTTCGGCAGCGAGGACACCAAGTTCGGGCTGCGGGATCATTCCAGCAGGCCCTGATGTGTGACATCCATAGATATGCTTCCACTGGTGTTTCTGTAGACAGAGAAGCTCTTGGAAGAACTGGTTTCAGTGGGACATTCCCATGGCACTACAAAGCACAAGCGCACTCACACTCTGCTCTTCTGGAAACACTCCAAAATAACAGAGAGTAGAATGCAGAGCTGAGAAGCTTTAGAAGCTCCATTTCCACCAGAGGAAGTGTCCTGTGCTCTTTCAGATTTGTGAGATAAGCGTAATCAAAGTGAGGTTATCTAAATCGAAATAGTATGGGGTGTTCATCACAACAAAGCAACACCAGCAATTGGAGATAGACCAGACAGCACACACAGGAACAGTACATGGCATCAATGTCTTGGAAAATTTGTCCTCACAGAAATCCCATGCAATTGTGTAGAGCCAAGAGTCTAAAGTTTTCACTTAACCAAGCCCTAGAAGTCTACATTAGATACCTGAAATTACCTGACCAGTAGAGATGAAGAAATACAGTAAAAGGAAAAGGAAGTACCATTTTCAGTTCCAAAGAGATTGAAGGCCCTAAAGATAAGCTTTCAGACAACTAGACAGCAAAACGCTCTCCAGAGCAAGTATTGAAAATGGAGGTGAGGGAAACACTGAAGAACAACAGTGTCTCAGAATCACAAAAGGCAGAATACCAGAAAAGGGGAAGAGAAAGCCTAAAGACGAACAAAATAATCTCAGAAAACTCAGTGGATGAGAAAATATCAGGGCTAGCATTCCGTCCTAAACAGACGAGATATTGCAGAGGGACGCGTGAATGACTTTGAAGACAGGGGAACAGAAATCCCTCGGTCAGAAGCACACATAGGAAAGCAAGTGCAAACCAATGAAAACATTGCTGTTGAATCCTGGTTGAAGACAAGGCATGAAAGACTAAAATTCGAAAGAGTCCCAGATGGAAAAGCAAGAGATAAAGAAACAAACAATGTTTGAAAAATTATGTGTAGAAAAATCAGACTGAAACTTGCTGAAAGCCAAGATAGAATCATCTAGGCGAATTCAGGAAGTACACAGCGTCCAAAAGAGGTGGAATCCCAATAGACTTAGCAGCAGCTGTATGATCCAAATCAACAAAGTTCATGAGCATCCCAGTGATTTAAAATGCGCCTGGAGGAAAGCAACATAGTCACAAGAGAACCTCCAGAGGGGTTTCAGCTGCTATCTCAGCAGCAATATTGCAGGACAGGGAGGAGTGCCAGGACATAGACCATAGCTTGAATGGCAAAATGCTGCCATCTAGGGTAGCCTATGCCACATGACCACCATTTCTAATAACAGCAGAGCTAGAGAATGCCACAGACCGGCAAATCTTCAAAGAATTCAGCAGTTCGAAACTTATCCTAAAAGAAAGGTTGAGAATTCTCCCCTGAAGGGATAAGCAGCAAGATGAAATGGAAAGAAGAAAACCCTTATTGGAAATGCAAGAAGAGCATGATTGGAAAAGAAGAAACAAGAAGAAAGCAAGGAGGACATCAAAACCCTAAAGATGGGAGAGGGAAGCAGGAAATCATAGGGGATTGGAAGCACTATCTTAAGGGAGTCAGCTTATATGACTCTCTGTTGGAAGCAAACGGAGAGATGCATGGCCTGACGTGTTTGCAAAGCAAACGAGAAGCAGGCAAAGAAAGAATCAAACAAACAAACAACACAAAAACGGTAGGGTAACATGAATATTCAAAAGAAATTACTCAAGGTGATATCAAGGATCATTCAGTACGCATCGACCCAGTATCGCGGCTTGAATGTACTCAGCACACCTGTATTCGGAAATCAGAGGCGTGCATTTATATTCGTAAATATTGATTCATATGAGCATATCGTGACCTAACCCAAATGTCGATTTGGAATCCAATGGATTCCTAGTCCGTGATATAGACTTGCAAGTCTTCCAACAGGATGAATGAATGCCATATTCTACACTACTTCGAGAAGAATTGGCACAAGCCTATAACAAGGAAAAGTAGCTCCGCAAAAGTGTACTAAGATCAAAAGCGACAGGCAGTAAAGTGCACTTTGGGGATTGTATCATTCCTAGGAATTTCAGCCCCCTTGAAACAAATGGATAGATGTCCCGTGAATGCGGGTGTTTCAGCAGAAATCAACCGACGGCTATGTATTGCGGTTGTGCCCATATTACAGGAACAATAGTTTCCCTTAGTGGTTCTTTGTGTACTGTGAACTGTTAGAAAGTTTAAAGACGTGTGAAACATTCAACTGAAAATGGACACACTTCCCTCCGTTGCTACAGTGCATACAGATCTGAACAAAAGGAAAGAGGGAAGAACAAAGGCCCATGGGACGCTAGTGGGTAGAATCACATTTACCTTAGGAACCTCTCGTCGGATGCAGCCCCTCCCCCAACACTGACAAGATGCAGCAGCCATTGGGGATGGCAGTTAGCGGTTGGATTCCAGGTGGAATGTTGGTGTGTACCGCGAGGCTTGTTGTGGCTGGTGGATCCTAGGTAACCGGGCAGAGTTCTGTGGGTGGATCAGTGCGATGGAGGGGCTGCCGCCCTCTGTGGAGCTTGGCTTAGGTCTTTGGTCCGGGAAGCTGTGTCAGTTCGAGATACTGCTGCTGCCCAAAGACCTGAGTTCACGGGTCAGTTTCCAGAACCTGAAAGGTCAGACAGTGGAAGATCTGCCTGTTTTCAGCTTACTGGAGAGGCTCCGAGGTCCTTTCAGACTTGCCCAGTCCTGTTGAAGTCGACTTTATGGGAGACACGAAGAGAAGCTGGCCGAAAACATGGCTGCACGGATTGAGGAGAGATGCGAACACATTGATGAGAGATGTTCTGCTACAATAGAGAATACTGGCCTGGAGACAGCTGTAGAGGCTAGCAGGCTCGAAAGGCATTCATGAGACATATTGAACCTCGCTGATACTAGCAGAAACATACGGAGGGCCACCGTGGACTGGAGGAAGTTCCTCAATTCTCTGCTCCAAGAACGGGTCCAAGATCCCTGACGTCTAAAGAGAAGAGATGGCAGACATGATAAAAACGCTCATGTTCTTGAAAGAGGTCAGATAATCCACACGACCCAAGGGGCAATTCCAAGCCATTCAGATCAAAGTGCACCAAGCCCAGGTAAGCCTTTTGCCAGGTTTGGGCCTAGCTATCAAGCACTTGCTCTTCCCTCCCCTCCACTCAGGCATCCATTTTGAGGGATCAGTACCTGAGCTGCAATGAAGCCAGTAAGAGAAGAGCAAGCCCCTCCTAGAATCAGAGTTCCTCTAGCTTCATCCTCTGTGAACAACAGGGAACCCCATAAAGGTCAAATACTCTCGTATGAAATAGATAGGAATTGAATACTTAGATCCCACAAAGAAACGATGGCCTTCCGCTAGATTCAGCAAATGCTGGTTTGATGTCTTCTCTGGGGTGAAGGGAGTGTGGTAAGTGAGGGGAATCTTTGACTGAACTTGAATCTGTATTAGGCCTCCGTTTTTCAAGACAGTCTAGGTAAATATTAGAAGTCAGATAGTGAACGGAACTGTAAAAGTCGCCAATGACAAGAAAGACACAGCTTATGTGGACCGTCTTTCAATTGAGTCAAGCCCCCGGGGGCAATCTATCATGGGGGTGCAGACTTGGTTGCATTCAAGTGCTTTAGCCAACATGATCGGATGATTAAGCGTTCTCATCACTGATAGAAGAACACCTGGTTCTCAGTAGCCTAGCATAGCTGCAGCAGGGTTCTCATAGCTATAATGTCTCTAGGTTCTTTGGATTCAAAGCTAAATGTATATATTTAGTTCCTTTCCTCTTGTATTTTCCTTGAGAGGGATGTTACACCTTGAAATGCCAACATTGACCAGTAGGTGTCATCGGGAGTAAAGGGCACCTCATGTACAAGTGAATCCAAGCTTGGGGGTTATTTCATGTTTCCATTAGTTGTTTCATGGTTCCTGTTGGTTTCGGAGGCTTCAACAGTAAAGAGCTGACATGACCCCTTTTACAGTTCGGACTGCTAGTTTGCATTCTATCTGTCTATGTTTTCCTTAGAGCTGACAAAATGTTACCGAAATTGACAAGTCTGGCTTCTAGGTCGATTTAGTATGTTTCAGAAACTAACTTCATTTTCGTATAACTCCCAAAACATTTATATCAATTCTATTAAATTTTTAAAGACTGCAAATGAGATATCAACACAATGTCAAAACTGGACTCTTCGCACAATCCCTCCCACCACGGCTGTATAGAAACAAAGAGATAAAAAAAAATCACATTTCTGTGAAATGTATCTGGAAAGTGTTGATTCATCGATGCCCAGTTGACAGAGAAGCAGTGCAACCTGCGCTCACTCGCTCCCATGAACACAGCAATGGAAACATCCACTCACCCAGCCCTTGGCACAGGACACTTGCCGAAGAGAGGTCTGTTACTTCCAAAGACAGGATGAGGCCTCAGAACACCTGGAAGCAGGAGAAGGAAAAGCAGTTAATGGATACCAGTGCACGGTCTGAGCCCTGTTGATGGAGCAGTAAAGTTGAAACTCTCTTTAACTTGGACGCACACTCTCAAGCGGACAGGAGACATGGGATTGAAGGTGATGCGCTGAGTGTTAGAAGAGTGCACAGCAGATGCTTGGCTGACAGAACTCAAAGAATCCAGTGCAAAATATCCCCACAGTTGATTCTGAGACCAAGATCCGAGCTGCCAAATTTGAGGTAGCATAGGCAGTGTTCAGGGTGGGATAGGGCTATGGATGGTGGCACACGCTGAGTCTCAGGGATCTGGAGTGCGCTGTGGGATGTGGTGGGTCCTATCAAGAGAGCAAACCGAATTGTGGTCCAAATGAACAGGCAACCACCCTGGCGCGCGCAGTTGAAATTATCGATATGTTCCATGGCCACACCCAGTGCATCTGCAGGACCAGAGACCAATTTGGCATTTTGCCATTAGAGCATGTGTGGGGCTGAATCAGAGATATTGTGCATCGGGTCTGAGGGATCCAGGGGGCCTTGGGTTTGAATTCAGAATGAAAAGCCTTAGGATCTGCTACATTCATAACCTGGGCTGTGATTATGGTTTGGTTTGAGGCACAGGATGTGCAACAGCTCTGTGGTTGCCTTCGTGCACCCGTGCCACAAGGATGAGAGGACAAGGAAGTGTGGTCCAAGACCACAGCTTGAGAAGAGGAAGGATTTCCTTCAGTTTATCTCTCAAAAGCGGATGCTACATTTTGGATGGCACCGGCACGGTTCGGCAGCGAGGACAACAAGTTCGGGCTGCGGGATCATTCCAGCAGGCCCTGATGTGTGACATCCATAGATATGCTTCCACTGGTGTTTCTGTAGACAGAGAAGCTCTTGGAAGAACTGGTTTCAGTGGGACATTCCCGTGGCACTACAAAGCACAAGCGCACTCACACTCTGCTCTTCTGGAAACACTCCAAAATAACAGAGAGTAGAATGCAGAGCTGAGAACCTTTAGAAGCTCCATTTCTACCAGAGGAAGTGTCCTGTGCTCTTTCAGATTTGTGAGATAAGCGCAATCAAAATGAAGTTATCTAAATCGAAATAGTATGGGGGTATCATCACAACAAAGGCAACACCAGCAATTGGAGATAGACCAGACAGCACACACAGGAACAGGACATGGCATCCATGTCTAGGAAAATTTGTCCTCACAGAAATCCCATGCAATTGTGTAGAGCCAAGAGTCTAAAGTTTTCACTTAACCAAGCCCTAGAAGTCTACATTAGATACCTGAAATTACCTGACCAGTAGAGATGAAGAAATACAGTAAAAGGAAAAGGAAGTACCATTTTCAGTTCCAAAGAGATTGAAGGCCCTAAAGATAAGCTTTCAGACAACTAGACTGCAAAACACTCTCCAGAGCAAGGATTGAAAATGGAGGTGAGGGAAACACTGAAGAACAACAGTGTCTCAGAATCACAAAAGGCAGAATACCAGAAAAGGGGAAGAGAAAGCCTAAAGACGAGCCAAATAATCTCAGAAAACTCAGTGGATGAGAAAATATCAGGGCTAGCATTCCGTCCTAAGCAGACGAGATATTGCAGAGGGACGCGTGAATGACTTTGAAGACAGGGGAACAGAAATCCCTCGGTCAGAAGCACACATAGGAAAGCAAGTGCAAACCAATGAAAACATTGCTGTTGAATCCTGGTTGAAGACAAGGCATGAAAGACTAAAATTCGAAAGAGTCCCAGATGGAAAAGCAAGAGATAAAGAAACAAACAATGTTTGAAAAGTTATGTGTAGAAAAATCAGACTGAAACTTGCTGAAAGCCAAGATAGAACCATCTAGGCGAATTCAGGAAGTACACAGCGTCCAAAAGAGGTGGAATCCCAATAGACTTAGCAGCAGCTGTATGATCCAAATCAACAAAGTTCATGAGCATCCCAGTGATTTAAAATGCGCCTGGAGGAAAGCAACATAGTCACAAGAGAACCTCCAGAGGGGTTTCAGCTGCTATCTCAGCAGCAATATTGCAGGACAGGGAGGAGTGCCAGGACATAGACCATAGCTTGAATGGCAAAATGCTGCCATCTAGGGTAGCCTATGCCACATGACCACCATTTCTAATAACAGCAGAGCTAGAGAATGCCACAGACCTGCAAATCTTCAAAGAATTCAGCAGTTCGAAACTTATCCTAAAAGAAAGGTTGAGAATTCTCCCCTGAAGGGATAAGCAGCAAGATGAAATGGAAAGAAGAAAACCCTTATTGGAAATGCAAGAAGAGCATGAGTGGAAAAGAAGAAACAAGAAGAAAGCAAGGAGGACATCAAAACCCTAAAGATGGGAGAGGGAAGCAGGAAATCATAGGGGATTGGAAGCACTATCTTAAGGGAGTCAGCTTATATGACTCTCTGTTGGAAGCAAACGGAGAGATGCATGGCCTGACGTGTTTGCAAAGCAAACGAGAAGCAGACCAAGAAAGAATCAAACAAACAAACAACACAAAAACGGTAGGGTAACATGAATATTCAAAAGAAATTACTCAAGGTGATGTCAAGGATCATTCAGTACGCATCGACCCAGTATCGTGGCTTGAATGTACTCAGCAAACCTGTATTCGGAAATCAGAGGCGTGCATTTATATTCGTAAATATTGATTCATATGAGCATATCGTGACCTAACCCAAATGCCGATTTGGAATCCAATGGATTCCTAGTCCGTGATATAGACTTGCAAGTCTTCCAACAGGATGAATGAATGCCATATTCTACACTACGTCGAGAAAAAATGGCACAAGCCTATAACAAGGAAAAGTAGCTCCGCAAAAGTGTACTAAGATCAAAAGAGCCAGGCAGTAAAGTGCACATTGGGGATTGTATCAGTCCTAGGAATTTCAGCCCCCTTGAAACAAATGGATAGATGTCCCGTGAATGCGGGTGTTTCAGCAGAAATCAACCGACGGCTATGTATTGCTGGTGTGCCCATATTACAGGAACAATAGTTTCCCTTAGTGGGTCTCTGTGTACTGTGAACTGTTAGAAAATTTAAAGACGTGTGAAACATTCAACTGAAATTGGACACACTTCCCTCCTTTGCTACAGTGCATACAGATCTGAACAAAAGGAAAGAGGGAAGAACAAAGGCCCATGGGACGCTAGTGGGTAGAATCACATTTACCTTAGGAACCTCTCGTCGGATGCAGCCCCTCCCCCAACACTGACAAGATGCAGCAGCCATTGGGGATGGCAGTTAGCGGTTGGATTCCAGGTGGAATGTTGGTGTGTACCGCGAGGCTTGTTGTGGCTGGTGGATCCTAGGTAACCGGGCAGAGTTCTGTGGGTGGATCAGTGCGATGGAGGGGCTGCCGCCCTCTGTGGAGCTTGGCTTAGGTCTTTGGTCCGGGAAGCTGTGTCAGTTCGAGATACTGCTGCTGCCCAAAGACCTGAGTTCACGGGTCAGTTTCCAGAACCTGAAAGGGCAGACAGTGGAAGATCTGCCTGTCTTCAGCTTACTGGAGAGGCTCCGAGGTCCTTTCAGACTTGCCCAGTCCTGTTGAAGTCGACTTTATGGGAGACACGAAGAGAAGCTGGCCGAAAACATGGCTGCACGGATTGAGGAGAGATGCGAACACATTGATGAGAGATGTTCTGCTACAATAGAGAATACTGGCCTGGAGACAGCTGTAGAGGCTAGCAGGCTCGAAAGGCATTCATGAGACATATTGAACCTCGCTGATACTAGCAGAAACATACGGAGGGCCACCGTGGACTGGAGGAAGTTCCTCAATTCTCTGCTCCAAGAACGGGTCCAAGATCCCTGACGTCTAAAGAGAAGAGATGGCAGACATGATAAAAACGCTCATGTTCTTGAAAGAGGTCAGATAATCCACACGACCCAAGGGGCAATTCCAAGCCATTCAGATCAAAGTGCACCAAGCCCAGGTAAGCCTTTTGCCAGGTTTGGGCCTAGCTATCAAGCACTTGCTCTTCCCTCCCCTCCACTCAGGCATCCATTTTGAGGGATCAGTACCTGAGCTGCAATGAAGCCAGTAAGAGAAGAGCAAGCCCCTCCTAGAATCAGAGTTCCTCTAGCTTCATCCTCTGTGAACAACAGGGAACCCCATAAAGGTCAAATACTCTCGTATGAAATAGATAGGAATTGAATACTTAGATCCCACAAAGAAACGATGGCCTTCCGCTAGATTCAGCAAATGCTGGTTTGATGTCTTCTCTGGGGTGAAGGGAGTGTGGTAAGTGAGGGGAATCTTTGACTGAACTTGAATCTGTATTAGGCCTCCGTTTTTCAAGACAGTCTAGGTAAATATTAGAAGTCAGATAGTGAACGGAACTGTAAAAGTCGCCAATGACAAGAAAGACACAGCTTATGTGGACCGTCTTTCAATTGAGTCAAGCCCCCGGGGGCAATCTATCATGGGGGTGCAGACTTGGTTGCATTCAAGTGCTTTAGCCAACATGATCGGATGATTAAGCGTTCTCATCACTGATAGAAGAACACCTGGTTCTCAGTAGCCTAGCATAGCTGCAGCAGGGTTCTCATAGCTATAATGTCTCTAGGTTCTTTGGATTCAAAGCTAAATGTATATATTTAGTTCCTTTCCTCTTGTATTTTCCTTGAGAGGGATGTTACACCTTGAAATGCCAACATTGACCAGTAGGTGTCATCGGGAGTAAAGGGCACCTCATGTACAAGTGAATCCAAGCTTGGGGGTTATTTCATGTTTCCATTAGTTGTTTCATGGTTCCTGTTGGTTTCGGAGGCTTCAACAGTAAAGAGCTGACATGACCCCTTTTACAGTTCGGACTGCTAGTTTGCATTCTATCTGTCTATGTTTTCCTTAGAGCTGACAAAATGTTACCGAAATTGACAAGTCTGGCTTCTAGGTCGATTTAGTATGTTTCAGAAACTAACTTCATTTTCGTATAACTCCCAAAACATTTATATCAATTCTATTAAATTTTTAAAGACTGCAAATGAGATATCAACACAATGTCAAAACTGGACTCTTCGCACAATCCCTCCCACCACGGCTGTATAGAAACAAAGAGATAAAAAAAAATCACATTTCTGTGAAATGTATCTGGAAAGTGTTGATTCATCGATGCCCAGTTGACAGAGAAGCAGTGCAACCTGCGCTCACTCGCTCCCATGAACACAGCAATGGAAACATCCACTCACCCAGCCCTTGGCACAGGACACTTGCCGAAGAGAGGTCTGTTACTTCCAAAGACAGGATGAGGCCTCAGAACACCTGGAAGCAGGAGAAGGAAAAGCAGTTAATGGATACCAGTGCACGGTCTGAGCCCTGTTGATGGAGCAGTAAAGTTGAAACTCTCTTTAACTTGGACGCACACTCTCAAGCGGACAGGAGACATGGGATTGAAGGTGATGCGCTGAGTGTTAGAAGAGTGCACAGCAGATGCTTGGCTGACAGAACTCAAAGAATCCAGTGCAAAATATCCCCACAGTTGATTCTGAGACCAAGATCCGAGCTGCCAAATTTGAGGTAGCATAGGCAGTGTTCAGGGTGGGATAGGGCTAAGGATGGTGGCACACGCTGAGTCTCAGGGATCTGGAGTGCGCTGTGGGATGTGGTGGGTCCTATCAAGAGAGCAAACCGAATTGTGGTCCAAATGAACAGGCAACCACCCTGGCGCGCGCAGTTGAAATTATCGATATGTTCCATGGCCACACCCAGTGCATCTGCAGGACCAGAGACCAATTTGGCATTTTGCCATTAGAGCATGTGTGGGGCTGAATCAGAGATATTGTGCATCGGGTCTGAGGGATCCAGGGGGCCTTGGGTTTGAATTCAGAATGAAAAGCCTTAGGATCTGCTACATTCATAACCTGGGCTGTGATTATGGTTTGGTTTGAGGCACAGGATGTGCAACAGCTCTGTGGTTGCCTTCGTGCACCCGTGCCACAAGGATGAGAGGACAAGGAAGTGTGGTCCAAGACCACAGCTTGAGAAGAGGAAGGATTTCCTTCAGTTTATCTCTCAAAAGCGGATGCTACATTTTGGATGGCACCGGCACGGTTCGGCAGCGAGGACAACAAGTTCGGGCTGCGGGATCATTCCAGCAGGCCCTGATGTGTGACATCCATAGATATGCTTCCACTGGTGTTTCTGTAGACAGAGAAGCTCTTGGAAGAACTGGTTTCAGTGGGACATTCCCGTGGCACTACAAAGCACAAGCGCACTCACACTCTGCTCTTCTGGAAACACTCCAAAATAACAGAGAGTAGAATGCAGAGCTGAGAACCTTTAGAAGCTCCATTTCTACCAGAGGAAGTGTCCTGTGCTCTTTCAGATTTGTGAGATAAGCGCAATCAAAATGAAGTTATCTAAATCGAAATAGTATGGGGGTATCATCACAACAAAGGCAACACCAGCAATTGGAGATAGACCAGACAGCACACACAGGAACAGGACATGGCATCCATGTCTAGGAAAATTTGTCCTCACAGAAATCCCATGCAATTGTGTAGAGCCAAGAGTCTAAAGTTTTCACTTAACCAAGCCCTAGAAGTCTACATTAGATACCTGAAATTACCTGACCAGTAGAGATGAAGAAATACAGTAAAAGGAAAAGGAAGTACCATTTTCAGTTCCAAAGAGATTGAAGGCCCTAAAGATAAGCTTTCAGACAACTAGACTGCAAAACGCTCTCCAGAGCAAGGATTGAAAATGGAGGTGAGGGAAACACTGAAGAACAACAGTGTCTCAGAATCACAAAAGGCAGAATACCAGAAAAGGGGAAGAGAAAGCCTAAAGACGAGCCAAATAATCTCAGAAAACTCAGTGGATGAGAAAATATCAGGGCTAGCATTCCGTCCTAAGCAGACGAGATATTGCAGAAGGACGCGTGAATGACTTTGAAGACAGGGGAACAGAAATCCCTCGGTCAGAAGCACACATAGGAAAGCAAGTGCAAACCAATGAAAACATTGCTGTTGAATCCTGGTTGAAGACAAGGCATGAAAGACTAAAATTCGAAAGAGTCCCAGATGGAAAAGCAAGAGATAAAGAAACAAACAATGTTTGAAAAGTTATGTGTAGAAAAATCAGACTGAAACTTGCTGAAAGCCAAGATAGAATCATCTAGGCGAATTCAGGAAGTACACAGCGTCCAAAAGAGGTGGAATCCCAATAGACTTAGCAGCAGCTGTATGATCCAAATCAACAAAGTTCATGAGCATCCCAGTGATTTAAAATGCGCCTGGAGGAAAGCAACATAGTCACAAGAGAACCTCCAGAGGGGTTTCAGCTGCTATCTCAGCAGCAATATTGCAGGACAGGGAGGAGTGCCAGGACATAGACCATAGCTTGAATGGCAAAATGCTGCCATCTAGGGTAGCCTATGCCACATGACCACCATTTCTAATAACAGCAGAGCTAGAGAATGCCACAGACCTGCAAATCTTCAAAGAATTCAGCAGTTCGAAACTTATCCTAAAAGAAAGGTTGAGAATTCTCCCCTGAAGGGATAAGCAGCAAGATGAAATGGAAAGAAGAAAACCCTTATTGGAAATGCAAGAAGAGCATGAGTGGAAAAGAAGAAACAAGAAGAAAGCAAGGAGGACATCAAAACCCTAAAGATGGGAGAGGGAAGCAGGAAATCATAGGGGATTGGAAGCACTATCTTAAGGGAGTCAGCTTATATGACTCTCTGTTGGAAGCAAACGGAGAGATGCATGGCCTGACGTGTTTGCAAAGCAAACGAGAAGCAGACCAAGAAAGAATCAAACAAACAAACAACACAAAAACGGTAGGGTAACATGAATATTCAAAAGAAATTACTCAAGGTGATGTCAAGGATCATTCAGTACGCATCGACCCAGTATCGTGGCTTGAATGTACTCAGCACACCTGTATTCGGAAATCAGAGGCGTGCATTTATATTCGTAAATATTGATTCATATGAGCATATCGTGACCTAACCCAAATGCCGATTTGGAATCCAATGGATTCCTAGTCCGTGATATAGACTTGCAAGTCTTCCAACAGGATGAATGAATGCCATATTCTACACTACGTCGAGAAAAAATGGCACAAGCCTATAACAAGGAAAAGTAGCTCCGCAAAAGTGTACTAAGATCAAAAGAGACAGGCAGTAAAGTGCACATTGGGGATTGTATCAGTCCTAGGAATTTCAGCCCCCTTGAAACAAATGGATAGATGTCCCGTGAATGCGGGTGTTTCAGCAGAAATCAACCGACGGCTATGTATTGCTGGTGTGCCCATATTACAGGAACAATAGTTTCCCTTAGTGGGTCTCTGTGTACTGTGAACTGTTAGAAAATTTAAAGACGTGTGAAACATTCAACTGAAATTGGACACACTTCCCTCCTTTGCTACAGTGCATACAGATCTGAACAAAAGGAAAGAGGGAAGAACAAAGGCCCATGGGACGCTAGTGGGTAGAATCACATTTACCTTAGGAACCTCTCGTCGGATGCAGCCCCTCCCCCAACACTGACAAGATGCAGCAGCCATTGGGGATGGCAGTTAGCGGTTGGATTCCAGGTGGAATGTTGGTGTGTACCGCGAGGCTTGTTGTGGCTGGTGGATCCTAGGTAACCGGGCAGAGTTCTGTGGGTGGATCAGTGCGATGGAGGGGCTGCCGCCCTCTGTGGAGCTTGGCTTAGGTCTTTGGTCCGGGAAGCTGTGTCAGTTCGAGATACTGCTGCTGCCCAAAGACCTGAGTTCACGGGTCAGTTTCCAGAACCTGAAAGGGCAGACAGTGGAAGATCTGCCTGTCTTCAGCTTACTGGAGAGGCTCCGAGGTCCTTTCAGACTTGCCCAGTCCTGTTGAAGTCGACTTTATGGGAGACACGAAGAGAAGCTGGCCGAAAACATGGCTGCACGGATTGAGGAGAGATGCGAACACATTGATGAGAGATGTTCTGCTACAATAGAGAATACTGGCCTGGAGACAGCTGTAGAGGATAGCAGGCTCGAAAGGCATTCATGAGACATATTGAACCTCGCTGATACTAGCAGAAGCATACAGAGGGCCACCGTGGACTGGAGGAAGTTCCTCAATTCTCTGCTCCAAGAACGGGTCCAAGATCCCTGACGTCTAAAGAGAAGAGATGGCAGAGATGATAAAAACGCTCATGTTCTTGAAAGAGGTCAGATAATCCACACGACCCAAGGGGCAATTCCAAGCCATTCAGATCAAAGTGCACCAAGCCCAGGTCAGCCTTTTCCCAGGTTTGGGCCTAGCTATCAAGCACTTGCTCTTCCCTCCCCTCCACTCAGGCATCCATTTTGAGGGATCAGTACCTGAGCTGCAATGAAGCCAGTAAGAGAAGAGCAAGCCCCTCCTAGAATCAGAGTTCCTCTAGCTTCATCCTCTGTGAACAACAGGGAACCCCATATAGGTCAAATACTCTCGTATGAAATAGATAGGAATTGAATACTTAGCTCCCACAAAGAAACGATGGCCTTCCGCTAGATTCAGCAAATGCTGGGTTGATGTCTTCTCTGGGGTGAAGGGAGTGTGGTAAGTGAGGGGAATCTTTGACTGAACTTGAATCTGTATTAGGCCTCCGTTTTTCAAGACAGTCTAAGTAAATATTAGAAGTCAGATAGTGAACGGAACTGTAAAAGTCGCCAATGACATGAAAGACACAGCTTATGTGGACCGTCTTTCAATTGAGTCAAGCCCCCGGGGGCAATCTATCATGGGGGTGCAGACTTGGTTGCATTCAAGTGCTTTAGCCAACATGATCGGATGATTAAGCGTTCTCATCACTGATAGAAGAACACCTGGTTCTCAGTAGCCTAGCATAGCTGCAGCAGGGTTCTCATAGCTATAATGCCTCTAGGTTCTTTGGATTCAAAGCTAAATGTATATATTTAGTTCGTTTCCTCTTGTATTTTCCTTGAGAGGGATGTTACACCTTGAAATGCCAACATTGACCAGTAGGTGTCATCGGGAGTAAAGGGCACCACATGCACAAGTGAATCCAAGCTTGGGGGTTATTTCATGTTTCCATTAGTTATTTCATGGTTCCTGTTGGTTTCGGAGGCTTCAACAGTAAAGAGTTGACATGACCCCTTTAACAGTTCGGACTGCTACTTTGCATTCTATCTGTCTATGTTTTCCTTAGAGCTGACAAAATGTTACCGAAATTGACAAGTCTGGCTTCTAGGTCGATTTAGTATGTTTCAGAAACTAACTTCATTTTCGTATAACTCCCAAAACATTTATATCAATTCTATTAAATTTTTAAAGACTGCAAATGAGATATCAACACAATGTCAAAACTGGAGTCTTCGGACAATCCCTCCCACCACGGCTGTATAGAAACCAAGAGATAAAAAAAAATCACATTTCTGTGAAATGTATCTGGAAAGTGTTGATTCATCGATGCCCAGTTGACAGAGAAGCAGTGCAACCTGCGCTCACTCGCTCCCATGAACACAGCAATGGAAACATCCACTCACCCAGCCCTTGGCACAGGACACTTGCCGAAGGGAGGTCTGTTACTTCCAAAGACAGGATGAGGCCTCAGAACACCTGGAAGCAGGAGAAGGAAAAGCAGGGAATGGATACCAGTGCATGGTCTGAGCCCTGTTGATGGAGCAGTAAAGGTGAAACTCTCTTTAACTTGGACGCACACTCTCAAGCGGACAGGAGACATGGGATTGAAGGTGATGCGCTGAGTGTTAGAAGAGTGCACAGCAGATGCTTGGCTGACAGAACTCAAAGAATCCAGTGCAAAATATCCCCACAGTTGATTCTGAGACCAAGCTCCGAGCTGCCAAATTTGAGGTAGCAGAGGCAGCGTTCAGGGAGGGATAGGGCTACGGATGGTGGCACACGCTGAGTCTCAGGGATCTGGAGTGCGTTGTGGGATGTGGTGGGTCCTATCAAGAGAGCAAACCGACCTGGGACCCCAATGAGCAAGCAACCACCCTGGCGCGCGCAGTTGAAATTATCGATATGTCCCATGGCCACACCCAGTGCATCTGCAGGACCAGAGACCAATTTGGCATTTTGCCAATAGAGCATGTGTGGGGCTGAATCAGAGATATTGTGCATCGGGTCTGAGGGATCCAGGGGGCCTTGGGTCTGAATTCAGAATGAAAAGCCTTAGGATCTGCTACATTCATAACCTGGGCTGTGATTATGGTTTGGTTTGAGGCACAGGATGTGCAACAGCTCTGTGGTTGCCTTCGTGCACCCGTGCCACAAGGATGAGAGGACAAGGAAGTGTGGTCCAAGACCACAGCGTGAGAAGAGGAAGGATTTCCTTCAGTTTATCTCTCAAAAGCGGATGCTACATTTTGGATGGCACCGGCACGGTTCGGCAGCGAGAACATCAAGTTCGGGCTGCGGGATCATTCCAGCAGGCCCTGATGTGTGACATCCATAGATATGCTTCCACTGGTGTTTCTGTAGACATAGAAGCTCTTGGAAGAACTGGTTTCAGTGGGACATTCCCGTGGCACTACAAAGCACAAGTGCACTCACACTCTGCTCTTCTGGAAACACTCCAAAATAACAGAGAGTAGAATGCAGAGCTGAGAAGCTTTAGAAGCTCCATTTCCACCAGAGGAAGTGTCCTGTGCTCTTTCAGAATTGTGAGATAAGCGTAATCAAAGTGAGGTTATCTAAATCGAAATAGTATGGGGGGTTCATCACAACAAAGGCAACACCAGCAATTGGAGATAGACCAGACAGCACACACAGGAACAGGACATGGCATCCATGTCTAGGAAAATTTGTCCTCACAGAAATCCCATGCAATTGTGTAGAGCCAAGAGTCTAAAGTTTTCACTTAACCAAGCCCTAGAAGTCTACATTAGATACCTGAAATTACCTGACCAGTAGAGATGAAGAAATACAGTAAAAGGAAAAGGAAGTACCATTTTCAGTTCCAAAGAGATTGAAGGCCCTAAAGATAAGCTTTCAGACAACTAGACTGCAAAACGCTCTCCAGAGCAAGGATTGAAAATGGAGGTGAGGGAAACACTGAAGAACAACAGTGTCTCAGAATCACAAAAGGCAGAATACCAGAAAAGGGGAAGAGAAAGCCTAAAGACGAGCCAAATAATCTCAGAAAACTCAGTGGATGAGAAAATATCAGGGCTAGCATTCCGTCCTAAGCAGACGAGATATTGCAAAGGGACGCGTGAATGACTTTGAAGACAGGGGAACAGAAATCCCTCGGTCAGAAGCACACATAGGAAAGCAAGTGCAAACCAATGAAAACATTGCTGTTGAATCCTGGTTGAAGACAAGGCATGAAAGACTAAAATTCGAAAGAGTCCCAGATGGAAAAGCAAGAGATAAAGAAACAAACAATGTTTGAAAAGTTATGTGTAGAAAAATCAGACTGAAACTTGCGGAAAGCCAAGATAGAATCATCTAGGCGAATTCAGGAAGTACACAGCGTCCAAAAGAGGTGGAATCCCAATAGACTTAGCAGCAGCTGTATGATCCAAATCAACAAAGTTCATGAGCATCCCAGTGATTTAAAATGCGCCTGGAGGAAAGCAACATAGTCACAAGAGAACCTCCAGAGGGGTTTCAGCTGCTATCTCAGCAGCAATATTGCAGGACAGGGAGGAGTGCCAGGACATAGACCATAGCTTGAATGGCAAAATGCTGCCATCTAGGGTAGCCTATGCCACATGACCACCATTTCTAATAACAGCAGAGCTAGAGAATGCCACAGACCTGCAAATCTTCAAAGAATTCAGCAGTTCGAAACTTATCCTAAAAGAAAGGTTGAGAATTCTCCCCTGAAGGGATAAGCAGCAAGATGAAATGGAAAGAAGAAAACCCTTATTGGAAATGCAAGAAGAGCATGAGTGGAAAAGAAGAAACAAGAAGAAAGCAAGGAGGACATCAAAACCCTAAAGATGGGAGAGGGAAGCAGGAAATCATAGGGGATTGGAAGCACTATCTTAAGGGAGTCAGCTTATATGACTCTCTGTTGGAAGCAAACGGAGAGATGCATGGCCTGACGTGTTTGCAAAGCAAACGAGAAGCAGACCAAGAAAGAATCAAACAAACAAACAACACAAAAACGGTAGGGTAACATGAATATTCAAAAGAAATTACTCAAGGTGATGTCAAGGATCATTCAGTACGCATCGACACAGTATCGTGGCTTGAATGTACTCAGCACACCTGTATTCGGAAATCAGAGGCGTGCATTTATATTCGTAAATATTGATTCATATGAGCATATCGTGACCTAACCCAAATGCCGATTTGGAATCCAATGGATTCCTAGTCCGTGATATAGACTTGCAAGTCTTCCAACAGGATGAATGAATGCCATATTCTACACTACGTCGAGAAGAAATGGCACAAGCCTATAACAAGGAAAAGTAGCTCCGCAAAAGTGTACTAAGATCAAAAGAGACAGGCAGTAAAGTGCACATTGGGGATTGTATCAGTCCTAGGAATTTCAGCCCCCTTGAAACAAATGGATAGATGTCCCGTGAATGCGGGTGTTTCAGCAGAAATCAACCGACGGCTATGTATTGCGGGTGTGCCCATATTACAGGAACAATAGTTTCCCTTAGTGGGTCTCTGGGTACTGTGAACTGTTAGAAAGTTTAAAGACGTGTGAAACATTCAACTGAAAATGGACACACTTCCCTCCGTTGCTACAGTGCATACAGATCTGAACAAAAGGAAAGAGGGAAGAACAAAGTCCCATGGGACGCTAGTGGGTAGAATCACATTTACCTTAGGAACCTCTCGTCGGATGCAGCCCCTCCCCCAACACTGACAAGATGCAGCAGCCATTGGGGATGGCAGTTAGCGGTTGGATTCCAGGTGGAATGTTGGTGTGTACCGCGAGGCTTGTTGTGGCTGGTGGATCCTAGGTAACCGGGCAGAGTTCTGTGGGTGGATCAGTGCGATGGAGGGCTGCCGCCCTCTGTGGAGCTTGGCTTAGGTCTTTGTTCCGGGAAGCTGTGTCATTTCGAGATACTGCTGCTGCCCAAAGACCTGAGTTCACGGGTCAGTTTCCAGAACCTGAAAGGGCAGACAGTGGAAGATCTGCCTGTCTTCAGCTTACTGGAGAGGCTCCGAGGTCCTTTCAGGCTTGCCCAGTCCTGTTGAAGTCGACTTTATGGGAGACACGAAGAGAAGCTGGCCGAAAACATGGCTGCACGGATTGAGGAGAGATGCGAACACATTGATGAGAGATGTTCTGCTACAATAGAGAATACTGGCCTGGAGACAGCTGTAGAGGCTAGCAGGCTCGAAAGGCATTCATGAGACATATTGAACCTCGCTGATACTAGCAGAAACATACGGAGGGCCACCGTGGACTGGAGGAAGTTCCTCAATTCTCTGCTCCAAGAACGGGTCCAAGATCCCTGACGTCTAAAGAGAAGAGATGGCAGAGATGATAAAAAAGCTCATGTTCTTGAAAGAGGTCAGATAATCCACACGACCCAAGGGGCAATTCCAAGCCATTCAGATCAAAGTGCACCAAGCCCAGGTAAGCCTTTTCCCAGGTTTGGGCCTAGCTATCAAGCACTTGCTCTTCCCTCCCCTCCACTCAGGCATCCATTTTGAGGGATCAGTACCTGAGCTGCAATGAAGCCAGTAAGAGAAGAGCAAGCCCCTCCTAGAATCAGAGTTCCTCTAGCTTCATCCTCTGTGAACAACAGGGAACCCCATAAAGGTCAAATACTCTCGTATGAAATAGATAGGAATTGAATACTTAGCTCCCACAAAGAAACGATGGCCTTCCGCTAGAGTCAGCAAATGCTGGGTTGATGTCTTCTCTGGGGTGAAGGGAGTGTGGTAAGTGAGGGGAATCTTTGACTGAACTTGAATCTGTATTAGGCCTCCGTTTTTCAAGACAGTCTAGGTAAATATTAGAAGTCAGATAGTGAACGGAACTGTAAAAGTCGCCAATGACATGAAAGACACAGCTTATGTGGACCGTCTTTCAATTGAGTCAAGCCCCCGGGGGCAATCTATCATGGGGGTGCAGACTTGGTTGCATTCAAGTGCTTTAGCCAACATGATCGGATGATTAAGCGTTCTCATCACTGATAGAAGAACACCTGGTTCTCAGTAGCCTAGCATAGCTGCAGCAGGGTTCTCATAGCTATAATGCCTCTAGGTTCTTTGGATTCAAAGCTAAATGTATATATTTAGTTCGTTTCCTCTTGTATTTTCCTTGAGAGGGATGTTACACCTTGAAATGCCAACATTGACCAGTAGGTGTCATCGGGAGTAAAGGGCACCACATGCACAAGTGAATCCAAGCTTGGGGGTTATTTCATGTTTCCATTAGTTATTTCATGGTTCCTGTTGGTTTCGGAGGCTTCAACAGTAAAGAGTTGACATGACCCCTTTAACAGTTCGGACTGCTAGTTTGCATTCTATCTGTCTATGTTTTCCTTAGAGCTGACAAAATGTTACCGAAATTGACAAGTCTGGTTTCTAGGTCGATTTAGTATGTTTCAGAAACTAACTTCATTTTCGTATAACTCCCAAAACATTTATATCAATTCTATTAAATTTTTAAAGACTGCAAATGAGATATCAACACAATGTCAAAACTGGAGTCTTCGGACAATCCCTCCCACCACGGCTGTATAGAAACCAAGAGATAAAAAAAATCACATTTCTGTGAAATGTATCTGGAAAGTGTTGATTCATCGATGCCCAGTTGACAGAGAAGCAGTGCAACCTGCGCTCACTCGCTCCCATGAACACAGCAATGGAAACATCCACTCACCCAGCCCTTGGCACAGGACATTTGCCGAAGAGAGGTCTGTTATTTCCAAAGACAGGATGAGGCCTCAGAACACCTGGAAGCAGGAGAAGGAAAAGCAGGGAATGGATACCAGTGCATGGTCTGAGCCCTGTTGATGGAGCAGTAAAGGTGAAACTCTCTTTAACTTGGACGCACACTCTCAAGCGGACAGGAGACATGGGATTGAAGGTGATGCGCTGAGTGTTAGAAGAGTGCACAGCAGATGCTTGGCTGACAGAACTCAAAGAATCCAGTGCAAAATATCCCCACAGTTGATTCTGAGACCAGGCTCCGAGCTGCCAAATTTGAGGTAGCAGAGGCAGCGTTCAGGGAGGGATAGGGCTACGGATGTTGGCACACACTGAGTCTCAGGGATCTGGAGTGCGTTGTGGGATGTGGTGGGTCCTATCAAGAGAGCAAACCGACCTGGGACCCCAATGAGCAAGCAACCACCCTGGCGCGCTCAGTTGAAATTATCGATATGTCCCATGGCCACACCCAGTGCATCTGCAGGACCAGAGACCAATTTGGCATTTTGCCAATAGAGCATGTGTGGGGCTGAATCAGAGATATTGTGCATCGGGTCTGAGGGATCCAGGGGGCCTTGGGTTTGTATTCAGAATGAAAAGCCTTAGGATCTGCTACATTCATAACCTGGGCTGTGATTATGGTTTGGTTTGAGGCACAGGATGTGCAACAGCTCTGTGGTTGCCTTCGTGCACCCGTGCCACAAGGATGAGAGGACAAGGAAGTGTGGTCCAAGACCACAGCGTGAGAAGAGGAAGGATTTCCTTCAGTTTATCTCTCAAAAGCGGATGCTACATTTTGGATGGCACCGGCACGGTTCGGCAGCGAGGACACCAAGTTCGGGCTGCGGGATCATTCCAGCAGGCCCTGATGTGTGACATCCATAGATATGCTTCCACTGGTGTTTCTGTAGACAGAGAAGCTCTTGGAAGAACTGGTTTCAGTGGGACATTCCCGTGGCACTACAAAGCACAAGCGCACTCACACTCTGCACTTCTGGAAACACTCCAAAATAACAGAGAGTAGAATGCAGAGCTGAGAAGCTTTAGAAGCTCCATTTCCACCAGAGGAAGTGTCCTGTGCTCTTTCAGATTTGTGAGATTAGCGTAATCAAAGTGAGGTTATCTAAATCGAAATAGTATGGGGTGTTCATCACAACAAAGGCAACACCAGCAATTGGAGATAGACCAGACAGCACACACAGGAACAGGACATGGCATCAATGTCTAGGAAAATTTGTCCTCACAGAAATCCCATGCAATTGTGTAGAGCCAAGAGTCTAAAGTTTTCACTTAACCAAGCCCTAGAATTCTACATTAGATACCTGAAATTACCTGACCAGTAGAGATGAAGAAATACAGTAAAAGGAAATGGAAGCACCATTTTCAGTTCCAAAGAGATTGAAGGCCCTAAAGATAAGCTTTCAGACAACTAGACTGCAAAACGCTCCCCAGAGCAAGTATTGAAAATGGAGGTGAGGGAAACACTGAAGAACAACAGTGTCTCAGAATCACAAAAGGCAGAATACCAGAAAAGGGGAAGAGAAAGCCTAAAGACGAGCCAAATAATCTCAGAAAACTCAGTGGATGAGAAAATATCAGGGCTAGCATTCCGTCCTAAGCAGACGAGATATTGCAGAGGGACGCGTGAATGACTTTGAAGACAGGGGAACAGAAATCCCTCGGTCAGAAGCACACATAGGAAAGCAAGTGCAAACCAATGAAAACATTGCTGTTGAATCCTGGTTGAAGACAAGGCATGAAAGACTAAAATTCGAAAGAGTCCCAGATGGAAAAGCAAGAGATAAAGAAACAAACAATGTTTGAAAAGTTATGTGTAGAAAAATCAGACTGAAACTTGCTGAAAGCCAAGATAGAATCATCTAGGCGAATTCAGGAAGTACACAGCGTCCAAAAGAGGTGGAATCCCAATAGACTTAGCAGCAGCTGTATGATCCAAATCAACAAAGTTCATGAGCATCCCAGTGATTTAAAATGCGCCTGGAGGAAAGCAACATAGTCACAAGAGAACCTCCAGAGGGGTTTCAGCTGCTATCTCAGCAGCAATATTGCAGGACAGGGAGGAGTGCCAGGACATAGACCATAGCTTGAATGGAAAAATGCTGCCATCTAGGGTAGCCTATGCCACATGACCACCATTTCTAATAACATCAGAGCTAGAGAATGCCACAGACCTGCAAATCTTCAAAGAATTCAGCAGTTCGAAACTTATCCTAAAAGAAAGGTTGAGAATTCTCCCCTGAAGGGATAAGCAGCAAGATGAAATGGAAAGAAGAAAACCCTTATTGGAAATGCAAGAAGAGCATGAGTGGAAAAGAAGAAACAAGAAGAAAGCAAGGAGGACATCAAAACCCTAAAGATGGGAGAGGGAAGCAGGAAATCATAGGGGATTGGAAGCACTATCTTAAGGGAGTCAGCTTATATGACTCTCTGTTGGAAGCAAACGGAGAGATGCATGGCCTGACGTGTTTGCAAAGCAAACGAGAAGCAGACCAAGAAAGAATCAAACAAACAAACAACACAAAAACGGTAGGGTAACATGAATATTCAAAAGAAATTACTCAAGGTGATGTCAAGGATCATTCAGTACGCATCGACCCAGTATCGCGGCTTGAATGTACTCAGCACACCTGTATTCGGAAATCAGAGGCGTGCATTTATATTCGTAAATATTGATTCATATGAGCATATCGTGACCTAACCCAAATGCCGATTTGGAATCCAATGGATTCCTAGTCCGTGATATAGACTTGCAAGTCTTCCAACAGGATGAATGAATGCCATATTCTACACTACGTCGAGAAGAAATGGCACAAGCCTATAACAAGGAAAAGTAGCTCCGCAAAAGTGTACTAAGATCAAAAGAGACAGGCAGTAAAGTGCACATTGGGGATTGTATCAGTCTTAGGAATTTCAGCCCCTTGAAACAAATGGATAGTTGTCCCGTGAATGCAGGTGTTTCAGCAGAAATCAACCGACGGCTATGTATTGCGGGTGTGCCCATATTACAGGAACAATAGTTTCCCTTAGTGGGTCTCTGTGTACTGTGAACTGTTAGAAAGTTTAAAGACGTGTGAAACATTAAACTGAAAATGGACACACTTCCCTCCGTTGCTACAGTGCATACAGATCTGAACAAAAGGAAAGAGGGAAGAACAAAGGCCCATGGGACGCTAGTGGGTAGAATCACATTTACCTTAGGAACCTCTCGTCGGATGCAGCCCCTCCCCCAACACTGACAAGATGCAGCAGCCATTGGGGATGGCAGTTAGCGGTTGGATTCCAGGTGGAATGTTGGTGTGTACCGCGAGGCTTGTTGTGGCTGGTGGATCCTAGGTATCCAGGCAGAGTTCTGTGGGTGGATCAGTGCGATGGAGGGCTGCCGCCCTCTGTGGAGCTTGGCTTAGTCCTTTGGTCCGGGAAGCTGTGTCAGTTCGAGATACTGCTGCTGCCCCAAGACCTGAGTTCACGGGTCAGTTTCCAGAACCTGAAAGGGCAGACAGTGGAAGATCTGCCTGTCTTCAGCTTACTGGAGAGGCTCCGAGGTCCTTTCAGACTTGCCCAGTCCTGTTGAAGTCGACTTTATGGGAGACACGAAGAGAAGCTGGCCGAAAATGTGGCTGCACGGATTAAGGAGAGATGCGAACACATTGATGAGAGATGTTTTGCTACAATAGAGAATACTGGCCTGGAGACAGCTGTAGAGGATAGCAGGCTCGAAAGGCATTCATGAGACATATTGAACCTCGCTGATACTAGCAGAAACATACGGAGGGCCACCGTGGACTGGAGGAAGTTCCTCAATTCTCTGCTCCAAGAACGGGTCCAAGATCCCTGACGTCTAAAGAGAAGAGATGGCAGAGATGATAAAAACACTCATGTTCTTGAAAGAGGTCAGATAATCCACACGACCCAAGGGGCAATTCCAAGCCATTCAGATCAAAGTGCACCAAGCCCAGGTAAGCCTTTTCCCAGCTTTGGGCCTAGCTATCAAGCACTTGCTCTTCCCTCCCCTCCACTCAGGCATCCATTTGGAGGGATCAGTACCTGAGCTGCAATGAAGCCAGTAAGAGAAGAGCAAGCCCCTCCTAGAATCAGAGTTCCTCTAGCTTCATCCTCTGTGAACAACAGGGAACCCCATAAAGGTCAAATACTCTCGTATGAAATAGGTAGGAATTGAATACTTAGCTCCCACAAAGAAACGATGGCCTTCCGCTAGATTCAGCAAATGCTGGGTTGATGTCTTCTCTGGGGTGAAGGGAGTGTGGTAAGTGAGGGGAATCTTTGACTGAACTTGAATCTGTATTATGCCTCCGTTTTTCTAGACAGTCTAGGTAAATATTAGAAGTCAGATAGTGAACGGAACTGTAAAAGTCGCCAATGACATGAAAGACACAGCTAATGTGGACCGTCTTTCAATTGAGTCAAGCCCCCGGGGGCAATTTATCATGGGGGTGCAGACTTGGTTGCATTCAAGTGCTTTAGCCAACATGATCGGATGATTAAGCGTTCTCATCACTGATAGAAGAACACCTGGTTCTCAGTAGCCTAGCATAGCTGCAGCAGGGTTCTCATAGCTATAATGCCTCTAGGTTCTTTGGATTCAAAGCTAAATGTATATATTTATTTCGTTTCCTCTTGTATTTTCCTTGAGAGGGATGTTACACCTTGAAATGCCAACATTGACCAGTAGGTGTCATCGGGAGTAAAGGGCACCCCATGCACAAGTGAATCCAAGCTTGGGGGTTATTTCATGTTTCCGTTAGTTATTTCATGGTTCCTGTTGGTTTCGGAGGCTTCAACAGTAAAGAGTTGACATGACCCCTTTAACAGTTCGGACTGCTAGTTTGCATTCTATCTGTCTATGTTTTCCTTAGAGCTGACAAAATGTTACCGAAATTGACAAGTCTGGCGTCTAGGTCGATTTAGTATGTTTCAGAAACTAACTTCATTTTCGTATAACTCCCAAAACATTTATATCAATTCTATTAAATTTTTAAAGACTGCAAATGAGATATCAACACAATGTCAAAACTGGACTCTTCGCACAATCCCTCCCACCACGGCTGTATAGAAACAAAGAGATAAAAAAAAATCACATTTCTGTGAAATGTATCTGGAAAGTGTTGATTCATCGATGCCCAGTTGACAGAGAAGCAGTGCAACCTGCGCTCACTCGCTCCCATGAACACAGCAATGGAAACATCCACTCACCCCGCCGTTGGCACAGGACACTTGCCGAAGAGAGGTCTGTTACTTCCAAAGACAGGATGAGGCCTCAGAACACCTGGAAGCAGGAGAAGGAAAAGCAGGGAATGGATACCAGTGCATGGTCTGAGCCCTGTTGGTGGAGCAGTAAAGGTGAAACTCTCTTTAACTTGGACGCACACTCTCAAGCGGACAGGAGACATGGGATTGAAGGTGATGCGCTGAGTGTTAGAAGAGTGCACAGCAGATGCTTGACTGACAGAACTCAAAGAATCCAGTGCAAAATATCCCCACAGTTGATTCTGAGACCAAGCTCCGAGCTGCCAAATTTGAGGTAGCAGAGGCAGCGTTCAGGGAGGTATAGGGCTACGGATGCTGGCACACGCTGAGTCTCAGGGATCTGGAGTGCGTTGTGGGATGTGGTGGGTCCTATCAAGAGAGCAAACCGAACTGGGACCCCAATGAGCAAGCAACCACCGTGGCGCGCGCAGTTGAAATTATCGATATGTCCCATGGCCACACCCAGTGCATCTGCAGGACCAGAGACCAATTTGGCATTTTGCCAATAGAGCATGTGTGGGGCTGAATCAGAGATATTGTGCATCGGGTCTGAGGGATCCAGGGGGCCTTGGGTTTGAATTCAGAATGAAAAGCCTTAGGATCTGCTACATTCATAACCTGGGCTGTGATTATGGTTTGGTTTGAGGCACAGGATGTGCAACAGCTCTGTGGTTGCATTCGTGCACCTGTGCCACAAGGATGAGAGGACAAGGTAGTGTGGTCCAAGACCACAGCGTGAGAAGAGGAAGGATTTCCTTCAGTTTATCTCTCAAAAGCGGATGCTACATTTTGGATGGCACCGGCACGGTTCGGCAGCGAGGACACCAAGTTCGGGCTGCGGGATCATTCCAGCAGGCCCTGATGTGTGACATCCATAGATATGCTTCCACTGGTGTTTCTGTAGACAGAGAAGCTCTTGGAAGAACTGGTTTCAGTGGGACATTCCCGTGGCACTACAAAGCACAAGCGCCCTCACACTCTGCTCTTCTGGAAACACTCCAAAATAACAGAGAGTAGAATGCAGAGCTGAGAACCTTTAGAAGCTCCATTTCCACCAGAGGAAGTGTCCTGTGCTCTTTCAGATTTGTGAGGGAATCGTAATCAAAGTGAGATTATCTAAATCGAAATAGTATGGGGTGTTCATCACAACAAAGGCAACACCAGCAATTGGAGATAGACCAGACAGCACACACAGGAACAGGACATGGCATCAATGTCTAGGAAAATTTGTCCTCACAGAAATCCCATGCAATTGTGTAGAGCCAAGAGTCTAAAGTTTTCACTTAACCAAGCCCTAGAATTCTACATTAGATACCTGAAATTACCTGAGCAGTAGAGATGAAGAAATACAGTAAAAGGAAAAGGAATTACCATTTTCATTTCCAAAGAGATTGAAGGCCCTAAAGATAAGCTTTCAGACAACTAGACTGCAAAACGCTCTCCAGAGCAAGGATTGAAAATGGAGGTGAGGGAAACACTGAAGAACAACAGTGTCTCAGAATCACAAAAGGCAGAATACCAGAAAAGGGGAAGAGAAAGCCTAAAGACGAGCCAAATAATATCAGAAAACTCAGTGGATGAGAAAATATCAGGGCTAACATTCCGTCCTAAGCAGACGAGATATTGCAGAGGGACGCGTGAATGACTTTGAAGACAGGGGAACAGAAATCCCTCGGTCAGAAGCACACATAGGAAAGCAAGTGCAAACCAATGAAAACATTGCTGTTGAATCCTGGTTGAAGACAAGGCATGAAAGACTAAAATTCGAAAGAGTCCCAGATGGAAAAGCAAGAGATAAAGAAACAAACAATGTTTGAAAAGTTATGTGTAGAAAAATCAGACTGAAACTTGCTGAAAGCCAAGATAGAATCATCTAGGCGAATTCAGGAAGTACACAGCATCCAAAAGAGGTGGAATCCCAATAGACTTAGCAGCAGCTGTATGATCCAAATCAACAAAGTTCATGACCATCACAGTGATTTAAAATGCGCCTGGAGGAAAGCAACATAGTCACAAGAGAACCTCCAGAGGGGTTTCAGCTGCTATCTCAGCAGCAATATTGCAGGACAGGGAGGAGTGCCAGGACATAGAGCATAGCTTGAATGGCAAAATGCTGCCATCTAGGGTAGCCTATGCCACATGACCAACATATCTAATAACAGCAGAACTAGAGAATGCCACAGACCTGCAAATCTTAAAAGAATTCAGCATTTCGAAACTTATCCTAAAGAAAGGTTGAGAATTCTCCCCTGATAGGATAAGCAGCAAGATGAAATGGAAAGAAGAAAACCCTTATTGGAAATGCAAGAAGAGCATGAGTGGAAAAGAAGAAACAAGAAGAAAGCAAGGAGGACATCAAAACCCTAAAGATGGGAGAGGGAAGCAGGAAATCATAGGGGATTGGAAGCACTATCTTAAGGGAGTCAGCTTATATGACCATCTGTTGGAAGCAAACGGAGAGATGCATGGCCTGACGTGTTTGCAAAGCAAACGAGAAGCAGACCAAGAAAGAATCAAACAAACAAACAACACAAAAAGGGTAGGGTAACATGAATATTCAAAAGAAATTACTCAAGGTGATGTCAAGGATCATTCAGTACGCATCGACCCAGTATCGCGGCTTGAATGTACTCAGCACACCTGTATTCAGAAATCAGAGGCGTGCATTTATATTCGTAAATATTGATTCATATGAGCATATCGGGACCTAACCCAAATGCCGATTTGGAATCCAATGGATTCCTAGTCCGTGATATAGACTTGCAAGTCTTCCAACAGGATGAATGAATGTCATATTCTACACTACGTCGAGAAAAAATGGCACAAGCCTATAACAAGGAAAAGTAGCTCCGCTAAAGTGTACTAAGATCAAAAGAGACAGGCAGTAAAGTGCACATTGGGGATTGTATCATTCCTAGGAATTTCAGCCCCCTTGAAATAAATGGATAGATATCCCGTGAATGCAGGTGTTTCAGCAGAAATCAACCGACGGCTATGTATTGCGGGTGTGCCCATATTACAGGAACAATAGTTTCCCTTAGTGGGTCTCTGTGTACTGTGAACTGTTAGAACGTTTAAAGACGTGTGAAACATTCAACTGAAAATGGACACACTTCCCTCCGTTGCTACAGTGCATACAGATCTGAACAAAAGGAAAGAGGGAAGAACAAAGGCCCATGGGACGCTAGTGGGTAGAATCACATTTACCTTAAGAACCTCTCGTCGGATGCAGCCCCTCCCCCAACACTGACAAGATGCAGCAGCCATTGGGGATGGCAGTTAGCGGTTGGATTCCAGGTGGAATGTTGGTGTGTACCGCGAGGCTTGTTGTGGCTGGTGGATCCTAGGTAACCGGGCAGAGTTCTGTGGGTGGATCAGTGCGATGGAGGGCTGCCGCCCTCTGTGGAGCTTGGCTTAGGTCTTTGTTCCGGGAAGCTGTGTCATTTCGAGATACTGCTGCTGCCCAAAGACCTGAGTTCACGGGTCAGTTTCCAGAACCTGAAAGGGCAGACAGTGGAAGATCTGCCTGTCTTCAGCTTACTGGAGAGGCTCCGAGGTCCTTTCAGGCTTGCCCAGTCCTGTTGAAGTCGACTTTATGGGAGACACGAAGAGAAGCTGGCCGAAAACATGGCTGCACGGATTGAGGAGAGATGCGAACACATTGATGAGAGATGTTCTGCTACAATAGAGAATACTGGCCTGGAGACAGCTGTAGAGGCTAGCAGGCTCGAAAGGCATTCATGAGACATATTGAACCTCGCTGATACTAGCAGAAACATACGGAGGGCCACCGTGGACTGGAGGAAGTTCCTCAATTCTCTGCTCCAAGAACGGGTCCAAGATCCCTGACGTCTAAAGAGAAGAGATGGCAGAGATGATAAAAAAGCTCATGTTCTTGAAAGAGGTCAGATAATCCACACGACCCAAGGGGCAATTCCAAGCCATTCAGATCAAAGTGCACCAAGCCCAGGTAAGCCTTTTCCCAGGTTTGGGCCTAGCTATCAAGCACTTGCTCTTCCCTCCCCTCCACTCAGGCATCCATTTTGAGGGATCAGTACCTGAGCTGCAATGAAGCCAGTAAGAGAAGAGCAAGCCCCTCCTAGAATCAGAGTTCCTCTAGCTTCATCCTCTGTGAACAACAGGGAACCCCATAAAGGTCAAATACTCTCGTATGAAATAGATAGGAATTGAATACTTAGCTCCCACAAAGAAACGATGGCCTTCCGCTAGAGTCAGCAAATGCTGGGTTGATGTCTTCTCTGGGGTGAAGGGAGTGTGGTAAGTGAGGGGAATCTTTGACTGAACTTGAATCTGTATTAGGCCTCCGTTTTTCAAGACAGTCTAAGTAAATATTAGAAGTCAGATAGTGAACGGAACTGTAAAAGTCGCCAATGACATGAAAGACACAGCTTATGTGGACCGTCTTTCAATTGAGTCAAGCCCCCGGGGGCAATCTATCATGGGGGTGCCGACTTGGTTGCATTCAAGTGCTTTAGCCAACATGATCGGATGATTAAGCGTTCTCATCACTGATAGAAGAACACCTGGTTCTCAGTAGCCTAGCATAGCTGCAGCAGGGTTCTCATAGCTATAATGCCTCTAGGTTCTTTGGATTCAAAGCTAAATGTATATATTTAGTTCGTTTCCTCTTGTATTTTCCTTGAGAGGGATGTTACACCTTGAAATGCCAACATTGACCAGTAGGTGTCATCGGGAGTAAAGGGCACCACATGCACAAGTGAATCCAAGCTTGGGGGTTATTTCATGTTTCCATTAGTTATTTCATGGTTCCTGTTGGTTTCGGAGGCTTCAACAGTAAAGAGTTGACATGACCCCTTTAACAGTTCGGACTGCTAGTTTGCATTCTATCTGTCTATGTTTTCCTTAGAGCTGACAAAATGTTACCGAAATTGACAAGTCTGGTTTCTAGGTCGATTTAGTATGTTTCAGAAACTAACTTCATTTTCGTATAACTCCCAAAACATTTATATCAATTCTATTAAATTTTTAAAGACTGCAAATGAGATATCAACACAATGTCAAAACTGGAGTCTTCGGACAATCCCTCCCACCACGGCTGTATAGAAACCAAGAGATAAAAAAAATCACATTTCTGTGAAATGTATCTGGAAAGTGTTGATTCATCGATGCCCAGTTGACAGAGAAGCAGTGCAACCTGCGCTCACTCGCTCCCATGAACACAGCAATGGAAACATCCACTCACCCAGCCCTTGGCACAGGACATTTGCCGAAGAGAGGTCTGTTATTTCCAAAGACAGGATGAGGCCTCAGAACACCTGGAAGCAGGAGAAGGAAAAGCAGGGAATGGATACCAGTGCATGGTCTGAGCCCTGTTGATGGAGCAGTAAAGGTGAAACTCTCTTTAACTTGGACGCACACTCTCAAGCGGACAGGAGACATGGGATTGAAGGTGATGCGCTGAGTGTTAGAAGAGTGCACAGCAGATGCTTGGCTGACAGAACTCAAAGAATCCAGTGCAAAATATCCCCACAGTTGATTCTGAGACCAGGCTCCGAGCTGCCAAATTTGAGGTAGCAGAGGCAGCGTTCAGGGAGGGATAGGGCTACGGATGTTGGCACACACTGAGTCTCAGGGATCTGGAGTGCGTTGTGGGATGTGGTGGGTCCTATCAAGAGAGCAAACCGACCTGGGACCCCAATGAGCAAGCAACCACCCTGGCGCGCTCAGTTGAAATTATCGATATGTCCCATGGCCACACCCAGTGCATCTGCAGGACCAGAGACCAATTTGGCATTTTGCCAATAGAGCATGTGTGGGGCTGAATCAGAGATATTGTGCATCGGGTCTGAGGGATCCAGGGGGCCTTGGGTTTGTATTCAGAATGAAAAGCCTTAGGATCTGCTACATTCATAACCTGGGCTGTGATTATGGTTTGGTTTGAGGCACAGGATGTGCAACAGCTCTGTGGTTGCCTTCGTGCACCCGTGCCACAAGGATGAGAGGACAAGGAAGTGTGGTCCAAGACCACAGCGTGAGAAGAGGAAGGATTTCCTTCAGTTTATCTCTCAAAAGCGGATGCTACATTTTGGATGGCACCGGCACGGTTCGGCAGCGAGGACACCAAGTTCGGGCTGCGGGATCATTCCAGCAGGCCCTGATGTGTGACATCCATAGATATGCTTCCACTGGTGTTTCTGTAGACAGAGAAGCTCTTGGAAGAACTGGTTTCAGTGGGACATTCCCGTGGCACTACAAAGCACAAGCGCACTCACACTCTGCACTTCTGGAAACACTCCAAAATAACAGAGAGTAGAATGCAGAGCTGAGAAGCTTTAGAAGCTCCATTTCCACCAGAGGAAGTGTCCTGTGCTCTTTCAGATTTGTGAGATTAGCGTAATCAAAGTGAGGTTATCTAAATCGAAATAGTATGGGGTGTTCATCACAACAAAGGCAACACCAGCAATTGGAGATAGACCAGACAGCACACACAGGAACAGGACATGGCATCAATGTCTAGGAAAATTTGTCCTCACAGAAATCCCATGCAATTGTGTAGAGCCAAGAGTCTAAAGTTTTCACTTAACCAAGCCCTAGAATTCTACATTAGATACCTGAAATTACCTGACCAGTAGAGATGAAGAAATACAGTAAAAGGAAATGGAAGCACCATTTTCAGTTCCAAAGAGATTGAAGGCCCTAAAGATAAGCTTTCAGACAACTAGACTGCAAAACGCTCCCCAGAGCAAGTATTGAAAATGGAGGTGAGGGAAACACTGAAGAACAACAGTGTCTCAGAATCACAAAAGGCAGAATACCAGAAAAGGGGAAGAGAAAGCCTAAAGACGAGCCAAATAATCTCAGAAAACTCAGTGGATGAGAAAATATCAGGGCTAGCATTCCGTCCTAAGCAGACGAGATATTGCAGAGGGACGCGTGAATGACTTTGAAGACAGGGGAACAGAAATCCCTCGGTCAGAAGCACACATAGGAAAGCAAGTGCAAACCAATGAAAACATTGCTGTTGAATCCTGGTTGAAGACAAGGCATGAAAGACTAAAATTCGAAAGAGTCCCAGATGGAAAAGCAAGAGATAAAGAAACAAACAATGTTTGAAAAGTTATGTGTAGAAAAATCAGACTGAAACTTGCTGAAAGCCAAGATAGAATCATCTAGGCGAATTCAGGAAGTACACAGCGTCCAAAAGAGGTGGAATCCCAATAGACTTAGCAGCAGCTGTATGATCCAAATCAACAAAGTTCATGAGCATCCCAGTGATTTAAAATGCGCCTGGAGGAAAGCAACATAGTCACAAGAGAACCTCCAGAGGGGTTTCAGCTGCTATCTCAGCAGCAATATTGCAGGACAGGGAGGAGTGCCAGGACATAGACCATAGCTTGAATGGAAAAATGCTGCCATCTAGGGTAGCCTATGCCACATGACCACCATTTCTAATAACATCAGAGCTAGAGAATGCCACAGACCTGCAAATCTTCAAAGAATTCAGCAGTTCGAAACTTATCCTAAAAGAAAGGTTGAGAATTCTCCCCTGAAGGGATAAGCAGCAAGATGAAATGGAAAGAAGAAAACCCTTATTGGAAATGCAAGAAGAGCATGAGTGGAAAAGAAGAAACAAGAAGAAAGCAAGGAGGACATCAAAACCCTAAAGATGGGAGAGGGAAGCAGGAAATCATAGGGGATTGGAAGCACTATCTTAAGGGAGTCAGCTTATATGACTCTCTGTTGGAAGCAAACGGAGAGATGCATGGCCTGACGTGTTTGCAAAGCAAACGAGAAGCAGACCAAGAAAGAATCAAACAAACAAACAACACAAAAACGGTAGGGTAACATGAATATTCAAAAGAAATTACTCAAGGTGATGTCAAGGATCATTCAGTACGCATCGACCCAGTATCGCGGCTTGAATGTACTCAGCACACCTGTATTCGGAAATCAGAGGCGTGCATTTATATTCGTAAATATTGATTCATATGAGCATATCGTGACCTAACCCAAATGCCGATTTGGAATCCAATGGATTCCTAGTCCGTGATATAGACTTGCAAGTCTTCCAACAGGATGAATGAATGCCATATTCTACACTACGTCGAGAAGAAATGGCACAAGCCTATAACAAGGAAAAGTAGCTCCGCAAAAGTGTACTAAGATCAAAAGAGACAGGCAGTAAAGTGCACATTGGGGATTGTATCAGTCTTAGGAATTTCAGCCCCTTGAAACAAATGGATAGTTGTCCCGTGAATGCAGGTGTTTCAGCAGAAATCAACCGACGGCTATGTATTGCGGGTGTGCCCATATTACAGGAACAATAGTTTCCCTTAGTGGGTCTCTGTGTACTGTGAACTGTTAGAAAGTTTAAAGACGTGTGAAACATTAAACTGAAAATGGACACACTTCCCTCCGTTGCTACAGTGCATACAGATCTGAACAAAAGGAAAGAGGGAAGAACAAAGGCCCATGGGACGCTAGTGGGTAGAATCACATTTACCTTAGGAACCTCTCGTCGGATGCAGCCCCTCCCCCAACAATGACAAGATGCAGCAGCCATTGGGGATGGCAGTTAGCGGTTGGATTCCAGGTGGAATGTTGGTGTGTACCGCGAGGCTTGTTGTGGCTGGTGGATCCTAGGTATCCAGGCAGAGTTCTGTGGGTGGATCAGTGCGATGGAGGGCTGCCGCCCTCTGTGGAGCTTGGCTTAGTCCTTTGGTCCGGGAAGCTGTGTCAGTTCGAGATACTGCTGCTGCCCCAAGACCTGAGTTCACGGGTCAGTTTCCAGAACCTGAAAGGGCAGACAGTGGAAGATCTGCCTGTCTTCAGCTTACTGGAGAGGCTCCGAGGTCCTTTCAGACTTGCCCAGTCCTGTTGAAGTCGACTTTATGGGAGACACGAAGAGAAGCTGGCCGAAAATGTGGCTGCACGGATTAAGGAGAGATGCGAACACATTGATGAGAGATGTTTTGCTACAATAGAGAATACTGGCCTGGAGACAGCTGTAGAGGATAGCAGGCTCGAAAGGCATTCATGAGACATATTGAACCTCGCTGATACTAGCAGAAACATACGGAGGGCCACCGTGGACTGGAGGAAGTTCCTCAATTCTCTGCTCCAAGAACGGGTCCAAGATCCCTGACGTCTAAAGAGAAGAGATGGCAGAGATGATAAAAACACTCATGTTCTTGAAAGAGGTCAGATAATCCACACGACCCAAGGGGCAATTCCAAGCCATTCAGATCAAAGTGCACCAAGCCCAGGTAAGCCTTTTCCCAGGTTTGGGCCTAGCTATCAAGCACTTGCTCTTCCCTCCCCTCCACTCAGGCATCCATTTGGAGGGATCAGTACCTGAGCTGCAATGAAGCCAGTAAGAGAAGAGCAAGCCCCTCCTAGAATCAGAGTTCCTCTAGCTTCATCCTCTGTGAACAACAGGGAACCCCATAAAGGTCAAATACTCTCGTATGAAATAGGTAGGAATTGAATACTTAGCTCCCACAAAGAAACGATGGCCTTCCGCTAGATTCAGCAAATGCTGGGTTGATGTCTTCTCTGGGGTGAAGGGAGTGTGGTAAGTGAGGGGAATCTTTGACTGAACTTGAATCTGTATTATGCCTCCGTTTTTCTAGACAGTCTAGGTAAATATTAGAAGTCAGATAGTGAACGGAACTGTAAAAGTCGCCAATGACATGAAAGACACAGCTAATGTGGACCGTCTTTCAATTGAGTCAAGCCCCCGGGGGCAATTTATCATGGGGGTGCAGACTTGGTTGCATTCAAGTGCTTTAGCCAACATGATCGGATGATTAAGCGTTCTCATCACTGATAGAAGAACACCTGGTTCTCAGTAGCCTAGCATAGCTGCAGCAGGGTTCTCATAGCTATAATGCCTCTAGGTTCTTTGGATTCAAAGCTAAATGTATATATTTATTTCGTTTCCTCTTGTATTTTCCTTGAGAGGGATGTTACACCTTGAAATGCCAACATTGACCAGTAGGTGTCATCGGGAGTAAAGGGCACCCCATGCACAAGTGAATCCAAGCTTGGGGGTTATTTCATGTTTCCGTTAGTTATTTCATGGTTCCTGTTGGTTTCGGAGGCTTCAACAGTAAAGAGTTGACATGACCCCTTTAACAGTTCGGACTGCTAGTTTGCATTCTATCTGTCTATGTTTTCCTTAGAGCTGACAAAATGTTACCGAAATTGACAAGTCTGGCGTCTAGGTCGATTTAGTATGTTTCAGAAACTAACTTCATTTTCGTATAACTCCCAAAACATTTATATCAATTCTATTAAATTTTTAAAGACTGCAAATGAGATATCAACACAATGTCAAAACTGGAGTCTTCGCACAATCCCTCCCACCACGGCTGTATAGAAACAAAGAGATAAAAAAAAATCACATTTCTGTGAAATGTATCTGGAAAGTGTTGATTCATCGATGCCCAGTTGACAGAGAAGCAGTGCAACCTGCGCTCACTCGCTCCCATGAACACAGCAATGGAAACATCCACTCACCCCGCCGTTGGCACAGGACACTTGCCGAAGAGAGGTCTGTTACTTCCAAAGACAGGATGAGGCCTCAGAACACCTGGAAGCAGGAGAAGGAAAAGCAGGGAATGGATACCAGTGCATGGTCTGAGCCCTGTTGGTGGAGCAGTAAAGGTGAAACTCTCTTTAACTTGGACGCACACTCTCAAGCGGACAGGAGACATGGGATTGAAGGTGATGCGCTGAGTGTTAGAAGAGTGCACAGCAGATGCTTGACTGACAGAACTCAAAGAATCCAGTGCAAAATATCCCCACAGTTGATTCTGAGACCAAGCTCCGAGCTGCCAAATTTGAGGTAGCAGAGGCAGCGTTCAGGGAGGTATAGGGCTACGGATGCTGGCACACGCTGAGTCTCAGGGATCTGGAGTGCGTTGTGGGATGTGGTGGGTCCTATCAAGAGAGCAAACCGAACTGGGACCCCAATGAGCAAGCAACCACCGTGGCGCGCGCAGTTGAAATTATCGATATGTCCCATGGCCACACCCAGTGCATCTGCAGGACCAGAGACCAATTTGGCATTTTGCCAATAGAGCATGTGTGGGGCTGAATCAGAGATATTGTGCATCGGGTCTGAGGGATCCAGGGGGCCTTGGGTTTGAATTCAGAATGAAAAGCCTTAGGATCTGCTACATTCATAACCTGGGCTGTGATTATGGTTTGGTTTGAGGCACAGGATGTGCAACAGCTCTGTGGTTGCATTCGTGCACCTGTGCCACAAGGATGAGAGGACAAGGTAGTGTGGTCCAAGACCACAGCGTGAGAAGAGGAAGGATTTCCTTCAGTTTATCTCTCAAAAGCGGATGCTACATTTTGGATGGCACCGGCACGGTTCGGCAGCGAGGACACCAAGTTCGGGCTGCGGGATCATTCCAGCAGGCCCTGATGTGTGACATCCATAGATATGCTTCCACTGGTGTTTCTGTAGACAGAGAAGCTCTTGGAAGAACTGGTTTCAGTGGGACATTCCCGTGGCACTACAAAGCACAAGCGCCCTCACACTCTGCTCTTCTGGAAACACTCCAAAATAACAGAGAGTAGAATGCAGAGCTGAGAACCTTTAGAAGCTCCATTTCCACCAGAGGAAGTGTCCTGTGCTCTTTCAGATTTGTGAGGGAATCGTAATCAAAGTGAGATTATCTAAATCGAAATAGTATGGGGTGTTCATCACAACAAAGGCAACACCAGCAATTGGAGATAGACCAGACAGCACACACAGGAACAGGACATGGCATCAATGTCTAGGAAAATTTGTCCTCACAGAAATCCCATGCAATTGTGTAGAGCCAAGAGTCTAAAGTTTTCACTTAACCAAGCCCTAGAATTCTACATTAGATACCTGAAATTACCTGAGCAGTAGAGATGAAGAAATACAGTAAAAGGAAAAGGAATTACCATTTTCATTTCCAAAGAGATTGAAGGCCCTAAAGATAAGCTTTCAGACAACTAGACTGCAAAACGCTCTCCAGAGCAAGGATTGAAAATGGAGGTGAGGGAAACACTGAAGAACAACAGTGTCTCAGAATCACAAAAGGCAGAATACCAGAAAAGGGGAAGAGAAAGCCTAAAGACGAGCCAAATAATATCAGAAAACTCAGTGGATGAGAAAATATCAGGGCTAACATTCCGTCCTAAGCAGACGAGATATTGCAGAGGGACGCGTGAATGACTTTGAAGACAGGGGAACAGAAATCCCTCGGTCAGAAGCACACATAGGAAAGCAAGTGCAAACCAATGAAAACATTGCTGTTGAATCCTGGTTGAAGACAAGGCATGAAAGACTAAAATTCGAAAGAGTCCCAGATGGAAAAGCAAGAGATAAAGAAACAAACAATGTTTGAAAAGTTATGTGTAGAAAAATCAGACTGAAACTTGCTGAAAGCCAAGATAGAATCATCTAGGCGAATTCAGGAAGTACACAGCATCCAAAAGAGGTGGAATCCCAATAGACTTAGCAGCAGCTGTATGATCCAAATCAACAAAGTTCATGAGCATCCCAGTGATTTAAAATGCGCCTGGAGGAAAGCAACATAGTCACAAGAGAACCTCCAGAGGGGTTTCAGCTGCTATCTCAGCAGCAATATTGCAGGACAGGGAGGAGTGCCAGGACATAGAGCATAGCTTGAATGGCAAAATGCTGCCATCTAGGGTAGCCTATGCCACATGACCAACATATCTAATAACAGCAGAACTAGAGAATGCCACAGACCTGCAAATCTTAAAAGAATTCAGCATTTCGAAACTTATCCTAAAGAAAGGTTGAGAATTCTCCCCTGATAGGATAAGCAGCAAGATGAAATGGAAAGAAGAAAACCCTTATTGGAAATGCAAGAAGAGCATGAGTGGAAAAGAAGAAACAAGAAGAAAGCAAGGAGGACATCAAAACCCTAAAGATGGGAGAGGGAAGCAGGAAATCATAGGGGATTGGAAGCACTATCTTAAGGGAGTCAGCTTATATGACCATCTGTTGGAAGCAAACGGAGAGATGCATGGCCTGACGTGTTTGCAAAGCAAACGAGAAGCAGACCAAGAAAGAATCAAACAAACAAACAACACAAAAAGGGTAGGGTAACATGAATATTCAAAAGAAATTACTCAAGGTGATGTCAAGGATCATTCAGTACGCATCGACCCAGTATCGCGGCTTGAATGTACTCAGCACACCTGTATTCAGAAATCAGAGGCGTGCATTTATATTCGTAAATATTGATTCATATGAGCATATCGGGACCTAACCCAAATGCCGATTTGGAATCCAATGGATTCCTAGTCCGTGATATAGACTTGCAAGTCTTCCAACAGGATGAATGAATGTCATATTCTACACTACGTCGAGAAAAAATGGCACAAGCCTATAACAAGGAAAAGTAGCTCCGCTAAAGTGTACTAAGATCAAAAGAGACAGGCAGTAAAGTGCACATTGGGGATTGTATCATTCCTAGGAATTTCAGCCCCCTTGAAATAAATGGATAGATATCCCGTGAATGCAGGTGTTTCAGCAGAAATCAACCGACGGCTATGTATTGCGGGTGTGCCCATATTACAGGAACAATAGTTTCCCTTAGTGGGTCTCTGTGTACTGTGAACTGTTAGAACGTTTAAAGACGTGTGAAACATTCAACTGAAAATGGACACACTTCCCTCCGTTGCTACAGTGCATACAGATCTGAACAAAAGGAAAGAGGGAAGAACAAAGGCCCATGGGACGCTAGTGGGTAGAATCACATTTACCTTAAGAACCTCTCGTCGGATGCAGCCCCTCCCCCAACACTGACAAGATGCAGCAGCCATTGGGGATGGCAGTTAGCGGTTGGATTCCAGGTGGAATGTTGGTGTGTACCGCGAGGCTTGTTGTGGCTGGTGGATCCTAGGTAACCGGGCAGAGTTCTGTGGGTGGATCAGTGCGATGGAGGGGCTGCCGCCCTCTGTGGAGCTTGGCTTAGGTCTTTGGTCCGGGAAGCTGTGTCAGTTCGAGATACTGCTGCTGCCCAAAGACCTGAGTTCACGGGTCAGTTTCCAGAACCTGAAAGGGCAGACAGTGGAAGATCTGCCTGTCTTCAGCTTACTGGAGAGGCTCCGAGGTCCTTTCAGACTTGCCCAGTCCTGTTGAAGTCGACTTTATTGGAGACACAAAGAGAAGCTGGCCGAAAACATGGCTGCACGGATTGAGGAGAGATGCGAACACATTGATGAGAGATGTTCTGCTACAATAGAGAATACTGGCCTGGAGACAGCTGTAGAGGATAGCAGGCTCGAAAGGAATTCATGAGACATATTGAACCTCGCTGATACTAGCAGAAACATACGGAGGGCCACCGTGGACTGGAGGAAGTTCCTCAATTCTCTGCTCCAAGAACGGGTCCAAGATCCCTGACGTCTAAAGAGAAGAGATGGCAGAGATGTTAAAAACGCTCATGTTCTTGAAAGAGGTCAGATAATCCACACGACCCAAGGGGCAATTCCAAGCCATTCAGATCAAAGTGCACCAAGCCCAGGTAAGCCTTTTCCCAGGTTTGGGCCTAGATATCAAGCACTTGCTCTTCCCTCCCCTCCACTCAGGCATCCATTTGGAGGGATCAGTACCTGAGCTGCAATGAAGCCAGTAAGAGAAGAGCAAGCCCCTCCTAGAATCAGAGTTCCTCTAGCTTCATCCTCTGTGAACAACAGGGAACCCCATAAAGGTCAAATACTCTCGTATGAAATAGATAGGAATTGAATACTTAGCTCCCACAAAGAAACGATGGCCTTCCGCTAGATTCAGCAAATGCTGGGTTGATGTCTTCTCTGGGGTGAAGGGAGTGTGGTAAGTGAGGGGAATCTTTGACTGAACTTGAATCTGTATTAGGCCTCCGTTTTTCAAGACAGTCTAGGTAAATATTAGAAGTCAGATAGTGAACGGAACTGTAAAAGTCGCCAATGACATGAAAGACACAGCTTATGTGGACCGTCTTTCAATTGAGTCAAGCCCCCGGGGGCAATCTATCATGGGGGTGCAGACTTGGTTGCATTCAAGTGCTTTAGCCAACATGATCGGATGATTAAGCCTTCTCATCACTGATAGAAGAACACCTGGTTCTCAGTAGCCTAGCATAGCTGCAGCAGGGTTCTCATAGCTATAATGCCTCTAGGTTCTTTGGATTCAAAGCTAAATGTATATATTTAGTTCGTTTCCTCTTGTATTTTCCTTGAGAGGGATGTCAAACCTTGAAATGCCAACATTGACCAGTAGGTGTCATCGGGAGTAAAGGGCACCACATGCACAAGTGAATCGAAGCTTGGGGGTTATTTCATGTTTCCATTAGTTATTTCATGGTTCCTGTTGGTTTCGGAGGCTTCAACAGTAAAGAGTTGACATGACCCCTTTAACAGTTCGGACTGCTACTTTGCATTCTATCTGTCTATGTTTTCTTTAGAGCTGACAAAATGTTACCGAAATTGACAAGTCTGGCTTCTAGGTCGATTTAGTATGTTTCAGAAACTAACTTCATTTTCGTATAACTCCCAAAACATTTATATCAATTCTATTAAATTTTTAAAGACTGCAAATGAGATATCAACACAATGTCAAAACTGGAGTCTTCGGACAATCCCTCCCACCACGGCTGTATAGAAACCAAGAGATAAAAAAAAATCACATTTCTGTGAAATGTATCTGGAAAGTGTTGATTCATCGATGCCCAGTTGACAGAGAAGCAGTGCAACCTGCGCTCACTCGCTCCCATGAACACAGCAATGGAAACATCCACTCACCCAGCCCTTGGCACAGGACACTTGCCGAAGAGAGGTCTGTTACTTCCAAAGACAGGATGAGGCCACAGAACACATGGAAGCAGGAGAAGGAAAAGCAGGGAATGGATACCAGTGCATGGTCTGAGCCCTGTTGATGGAGCAGTAAAGGTGAAACTCTCTTTAACGTGGACGCACACTCTCAAGCGGACAGGAGACATGGGATTGAAGGTGATGCGCTGAGTGTTAGAAGAGTGCACAGCAGATGCTTGGCTGACAGAACTCAAAGAATCCAGTGCAAAATATCCCCACAGTTGATTCTGAGACCAAGCTCCGAGCTGCCAAATTTGAGGTAGCAGAGGCAGCGTTCAGGGAGGGATAGGGCTACGGATGTTGGCACATGCTGAGTCTCAGGGATCTGGAGTGCGTTGTGGGATGTGGTGGGTCCTATCAAGAGAGCAAACCGACCTGGTACCCCAATGAGCAAGCAACCACCCTGGCGCGCGCAGTTGAAATTATCGATATGTCCCATGGCCACACCCAGTGCATCTGCAGGACCAGAGACCAATTTGGCATTTTGCCAATAGAGCATGTGTGGGGCTGAATCAGAGATATTGTGCATCGGGTCTGAGGGATCCAGTGGGCCTTGGGTTTGAATTCAGAATGAAAAGCCTTAGGATCTGCTACATTCATAACCTGGGCTGTGATTATGGTTTGGTTTGAGGCACAGGATGTGCAACAGCTCTGTGGTTGCCTTCGTGCACCCGTGCCACAAGGATGAGAGGACAAGGAAGTGTGGTCCAAGACCACAGCGTGAGAAGAGGAAGGATTTCCTTCAGTTTATCTCTCAAAAGCGGATGCTACATTTTGGATGGCACCGGCACGGTTCGGCAGCGAGGACACCAAGTTCGGGCTGCGGGATCATTCCAGCAGGCCCTGATGTGTGACATCCATAGATATGCTTCCACTGGTGTTTCTGTAGACAGAGAAGCTCTTGGAAGAACTGGTTTCAGTGGGACATTCCCGTGGCACTACAAAGCACAAGCGCACTCACACTCTGCTCTTCTGGAAACACTCCAAAATAACAGAGAGTAGAATGCAGAGCTGAGAACCTTTAGAAGCTCCATTTCCACCAGAGGAAGTGTCCTGTGCTCTTTCAGATTTGTGAGGGAATCGTAATCAAAGTGAGATTATCTAAATCGAAATAGTATGGGGTGTTCATCACAACAAAGGCAACACCAGCAATTGGAGATAGACCAGACAGCACACACAGGAACAGGACATGGCATCAATGTCTAGGAAAATTTGTCCTCACAGAAATCCCATGCAATTGTGTAGAGCCAAGAGTCTAAAGTTTTCACTTAACCAAGCCCTAGAAGTCTACATTAGATACCTGAAATTACCTGACCAGTAGAGATGAAGAAATACAGTAAAAGGAAAAGGAAGTACCATTTTCAGTTCCAAAGAGATTGAAGGCCCTAAAGATAAGCTTTCAGACAACTAGACTGCAAAACGCTCTCCAGAGCAAGTATTGAAAATGGAGGTGAGGGAAACACTGAAGAACAACAGTGTCTCAGAATCACAAAAGGCAGAATACCAGAAAAGGGGAAGAGAAAGCCTAAAGACGAGCCAAATAATATCAGAAAACTCAGTGGATGAGAAAATATCAGGGCTAACATTCCGTCCTAAGCAGACGAGATATTGCAGAGGGACGCGTGAATGACTTTGAAGACAGGGGAACAGAAATCCCTCGGTCAGAAGCACACATAGGAAAGCAAGTGCAAACCAATGAAAACATTGCTGTTGAATCCTGGTTGAAGACAAGGCATGAAAGACTAAAATTCGAAAGAGTCCCAGATGGAAAAGCAAGAGATAAAGAAACAAACAATGTTTGAAAAGTTATGTGTAGAAAAATCAGACTGAAACTTGCTGAAAGCCAAGATAGAATCATCTAGGCGAATTCAGGAAGTACACAGCGTCCAAAAGAGGTGGAATCCCAATAGACTTAGCAGCAGCTGTATGATCCAAATCAACAAAGTTCATGAGCGTCCCAGTGATTTAAAATGCGCCTGGAGGAAAGCAACATAGTCACAAGAGAACCTCCAGAGGGGTTTCAGCTGCTATCTCAGCAGCAATATTGCAGGACAGGGAGGAGTGCCAGGACATAGAGCATAGCTTGAATGGCAAAATGCTGCCATCTAGGGTAGCCTATGCCACATGACCAACATATCTAATAACAGCAGAACTAGAGAATGCCACAGACCTGCAAATCTTAAAAGAATTCAGCATTTCGAAACTTATCCTAAAGAAAGGTTGAGAATTCTCCCCTGATAGGATAAGCAGCAAGATGAAATGGAAAGAAGAAAACCCTTATTGGAAATGCAAGAAGAGCATGAGTGGAAAAGAAGAAACAAGAAGAAAGCAAGGAGGACATCAAAACCCTAAAGATGGGAGAGGGAAGCAGGAAATCATAGGGGATTGGAAGCACTATCTTTAGGGAGTCAGCTTATATGACCATCTGTTGGAAGCAAACGGATAGATGCATGGCCTGACGTGTTTGCAAAGCAAACGAGAAGCAGACCAAGAAAGAATCAAACAAACAAACAACACAAAAAGGGTAGGGTAACATGAATATTCAAAAGAAATTACTCAAGGTGATGTCAAGGATCATTCAGTACGCATCGACCCAGTATCGCGGCTTGAATGTACTCAGCACACCTGTATTCGGAAATCAGAGGCGTGCATTTATATTCGTAAATATTGATTCATATGAGCATATCGGGACCTAACCCAAATGCCGATTTGGAATCCAATGGATTCCTAGTCCGTGATATAGACTTGCAAGTCTTCCAACAGGATGAATGAATGTCATATTCTACACTACGTCGAGAAAAAATGGCACAAGCCTATAACAAGGAAAAGTAGCTCCGCTAAAGTGTACTAAGATCAAAAGAGACAGGCAGTAAAGTGCACATTGGGGATTGTATCATTCCTAGGAATTTCAGCACCCTTGAAATAAATGGATAGATATCCCGTGAATGCAGGTGTTTCAGCAGAAATCAACCGACGGCTATGTATTGCGGGTGTGCCCATATTACAGGAACAATAGTTTCCCTTAGTGGGTCTCTGTGTACTGTGAACTGTTAGAAAGTTTAAAGACGTGTGAAACATTCAACTGAAAATGGACACACTTCCCTCCGTTGCTACAGTGCATACAGATCTGAACAAAAGGAAAGAGGGAAGAACAAAGGCCCATGGGACGCTAGTGGGTAGAATCACATTTACCTTAGGAACCTCTCGTCGGATGCAGCCCCTCCCCCAACACTGACAAGATGCAGCAGCCATTGGGGATGGCAGTTAGCGGTTGGATTCCAGGTGGAATGTTGGTGTGTACCGCGAGGCTTGTTGTGGCTGGTGGATCCTAGGTAACCGGGCAGAGTTCTGTGGGTGGATCAGTGCGATGGAGGGGCTGCCGCCCTCTGTGGAGCTTGGCTTAGGTCTTTGGTCCGGGAAGCTGTGTCAGTTCGAGATACTGCTGCTGCCCAAAGACCTGAGTTCACGGGTCAGTTTCCAGAACCTGAAAGGGCAGACAGTGGAAGATCTGCCTGTCTTCAGCTTACTGGAGAGGCTCCGAGGTCCTTTCAGACTTGCCCAGTCCTGTTGAAGTCGACTTTATTGGAGACACGAAGAGAAGCTGGCCGAAAACATGGCTGCACGGATTGAGGAGAGATGCGAACACATTGATGAGAGATGTTCTGCTACAATAGAGAATACTGGCCTGGAGACAGCTGTAGAGGATAGCAGGCTCGAAAGGCATTCATGAGACATATTGAACCTCGCTGATACTAGCAGAAACATACGGAGGGCCACCGTGGACTGGAGGAAGTTCCTCAATTCTCTGCTCCAAGAACGGGTCCAAGATCCCTGACGTCTAAAGAGAAGAGATGGCAGAGATGTTAAAAACGCTCATGTTCTTGAAAGAGGTCAGATAATCCACACGACCCAAGGGGCAATTCCAAGCCATTCAGATCAAAGTGCACCAAGCCCAGGTAAGCCTTTTCCCAGGTTTGGGCCTAGCTATCAAGCACTTGCTCTTCCCTCCCCTCCACTCAGGCATCCATTTGGAGGGATCAGTACCTGAGCTGCAATGAAGCCAGTAAGAGAAGAGCAAGCCCCTCCTAGAATCAGAGTTCCACTAGCTTCATCCTCTGTGAACAACAGGGAACCCCATAAATGTCAAATACTCTCGTAAGAAATAGATAGGAATTGAATACTTAGCTCCCACAAAGAAACGATGGCCTTCCGCTAGATTCAGCAAATGCTGGGTTGATGTCTTCTCTGGGGTGAAGGGAGTGTGGTAAGTGAGGGGAATCTTTGACTGAACTTGAATCTGTATTAGGCCTCCGTTTTTCAAGACAGTCTAGGTAAATATTAGAAGTCAGATAGTGAACGGAACTGTAAAAGTCGCCAATGACATGAAAGACACAGCTTATGTGGACCGTCTTTCAATTGAGTCAAGCCCCCGGGGGCAATCTATCATGGGGTTGCAGACTTGGTTGCATTCAAGTGCTTTAGCCAACATGATCGGATGATTAAGCGTTCTCATCACTGATAGAAGAACACCTGGTTCTCAGTAGCCTAGCATAGCTGCAGCAGGGTTCTCATAGCTATAATGCCTCTAGGTTCTTTGGATTCAAAGCTAAATGTATATATTTAGTTCGTTTCCTCTTGTATTTTCCTTGAGAGGGATGTTACACCTTGAAATGCCAACATTGACCAGTAGGTGTCATCGGGAGTAAAGGGCACCCCATGCACAAGTGAATCCAAGCTTGGGGGTTATTTCATGTTTCCATTAGTTATTTCATGGTTCCTGTTGGTTTCGGAGGCTTCAACAGTAAAGAGTTGACATGACCCCTTTAACAGTTCGGACTGCTAGTTTGCATTCTATCTGTCTATGTTTTCCTTAGAGCTGACAAAATGTTACCGAAATTGACAAGTCTGGCTTCTAGGTCGATTTAGTATGTTTCAGAAACTAACTTCATTTTCGTATAACTCCCAAAACATTTATATCAATTCTATTAAATTTTTAAAGACTGCAAATAAGATATCAACACAATGTCAAAACAGGAGTCTTCGGACAATCCCTCCCACCACGGCTGTATAGAAACAAAGAGATAAAAAAAAATCACATTTCTGTGAAATGTATCTGGAAAGTGTTGATTCATCGATGCCCAGTTGACAGAGAAGCAGTGCAACCTGCGCTCACTCGCTCCCATGAACACAGCAATGGAAACATCCACTCACCCAGCCCTTGGCACAGGACACTTGCCGAAGGGAGGTCTGTTACTTCCAAAGACAGGATGAGGCCTCAGAACACATGGAAGCAGGAGAAGGAAAAGCAGGGAATGGATACCAGTGCATGGTCTGAGCCCTGTTGATGGAGCAGTAAAGGTGAAACTCTCTTTAACTTGGACGCACACTCTCAAGTGGACAGGAGACATGGGATTGAAGGTGATGCGCTGAGTGTTAGAAGAGTGCACAGCAGATGCTTGGCTGACAGAACTCAAAGAATCCAGTGCAAAATATCCCCACAGTTGATTCTGAGACCAAGCTCCGAGCTGCCAAATTTGAGGAAGCAGAGGCAGCGTTCAGGGAGGGATAGGGCTACGGATGGTGGCACACGCTGAGTCTCAGGGATCTGGAGTGCGTTGTGGGATGTGGTGGGTCCTATCAATAGAGCAAACCGACCTGGGACCCCAATGAGCAAGCAACCACCCTGGCGCGTGCAGTTGAAATTATCGATATGTCCCATGGCCACACCCAGTGCATCTGCAGGACCAGAGACCAATTTGGCATTTTGCCAATAGAGCATGTGTGGGGCTGAATCAGAGATATTGTGCATCGGGTCTGAGGGATCCAGGGGGCCTTGGGTTTGAATTCAGAATGAAAAGCCTTAGGATCTGCTACATTCATAACCTGGGCTGTGATTATGGTTTGGTTTGAGGCACAGGATGTGCAACAGCTCTGTGGTTGCCTTCGTGCACCCGTGCCACAAGGATGAGAGGACAAGGAAGTGTGGTCCAAGACCACAGCGTGAGAAGAGGAAGGATTTCCTTCAGTTTATCTCTCAAAAGCGGATGCTACATTTTGGATGGCACCGGCACGGTTCGGCAGCGAGGACACCAAGTTCGGGCTGCGGGATCATTCCAGCAGGCCCTGATGTGTGACATCCATAGATATGCTTCCACTGTTGTTTCTGTAGACAGAGAAGCTCTTGGAAGAACTGGTTTCAGTGGGACATTCCCGTGGCACTACAAAGCACAAGCGCACTCACACTCTGCTCTTCTGGAAACACTCCAAAATAACAGAGAGTAGAATGCAGAGCTGAGAACATTTAGAAGCTCCATTTCCACCAGAGGAAGTGTCCTGTGCTCTTTCACATTTGTGAGATAAGCGTAACCAAAATGAGGTTATCTAAATCGAAATAGTATGGGGGGTTCATCACAACAAAGGCAACACCAGCAATTGGAGATAGACCAGACAGCACAGACAGGAACAGGACATGGCATCAATGTCTAGGAAAATTTGTCCTCACAGAAATCCCATGCAATTGTGTAGAGCCAAGAGTCTAAATTTACACTTAACCAAGCCCTAGAAGTCTACATTAGATACCTGAAATTACCTGACCAGTAGAGATGAAGAAAAACAGTAAAAGGAAAAGGAAGTACCATTTTCAGTTCCAAAGAGATTGAAGGCCCTAAAGATAAGCTTTCAGACAACTAGACTGCAAAACGCTCTCCAGAGCAAGTATTGAAAATGGAGGTGAGGGAAACACTGAAGAACAAAAGTGTCTCAGAATCACAAAAGGCAGAATACCAGAAAAGGGGAAGAGAAAGCCTAAAGACGAGCCAAATAATATCAGAAAACTCAGTGGATGAGAAATTATCAGGGCTAGCAATCCGACCTAAGCAGACGAAATATTGCAGAGGGACGCGTGAATGACTTTGAAGACATGGGAACAGAAATCCCTCGGTCAGAAGCACACATAGGAAAGCAAGTGCAAAACAATGAAAACATTGCTGTTGAATCCTGGTTGAAGACAAGGCATGAAAGACTAAAATTCGAAAGAGTCCCAGATGGAAAAGCAAGAGATAAAGAAACAAACAATGTTTGAAAAGTTATGTGTAGAAAAATCAGACTGAAACTTGCTGAAAGCCAAGATAGAATCATCTAGGCGAATTCAGGAAGTACACAGCGTCCAAAAGAGGTGGAATCCCAATAGACTTAGCAGCAGCTGTATGATCCAAATCAACAAAGTTCATGAGCATCCCAGTGATTTAAAATGCGCCTGGAGGAAAGCAACATATTCACAAGAGAACCTCCAGAGGGGTTTCAGCTGCTATCTAAGCAGCAATATTGCAGGACAGGGAGGAGTGCCAGGACATAGACCATAGCTTGAATGGCAAAATGCTGCCATCTAGGGTAGCCTATGCCACATGACTAACATTTCTAATAACAGCAGAGCTAGAGAATACCACAGACCTGCAAATCTTAAAAGAATTCAGCAGTTCGAAACTTATCCTAAAGAAAGGTTGAGAATTCTCCCCTGATATGATAAGCAGCAAGAAGAAATGGAAAGAAGAAAACCCTTATTGGAAATGCAAGAAGAGCATGAGTGGAAAAGAAGAAACAAGAAGAAAGCAAGGAGGACATCAAAACCCTAAAGATGGGAGAGGGAAGCAGGAAATCATAGGGGATTGGAAGCACTATCTTAAGGGAGTCAGCTTATATGACTCTCTGTTGGAAGCAAACGGAGAGATGCATGGCCTGACGTGTTTGCAAAGCAAACGAGAAGCAGACCAAGAAAGAATCAAACAAACAAACAACACAAAAAGGGTAGGGTAACATGAATATTCAAAAGAAATTACTCAAGGTGATGTCAAGGATCATTCAGTACGCATCGACCCAGTATCGCGGCTTGAATGTACTCAGCACACCTGTATTCGGAAATCAGAGGCGTGCATTTATATTCGTAAATATTGATTCATATGAGCATATCGGGACCTAACCCAAATGCCGATTTGGAATCCAATGGATTCCTAGTCCGTGATATAGACTTGCAAGTCTTCCAACAGGATGAATGAATGTCATATTCTACACTACGTCGAGAAAAAATGGCACAAGCCTATAACAAGGAAAAGTAGCTCCGCTAAAGTGTACTAAGATCAAAAGAGACAGGCAGTAAAGTGCACATTGGGGATTGTATCATTCCTAGGAATTTCAGCCCCCTTGAAATAAATGGATAGATATCCCGTGAATGCAGGTGTTTCAGCAGAAATCAACCGACGGCTATGTATTGCGGGTGTGCCCATATTACAGGAACAATAGTTTCCCTTAGTGGGTCTCTGTGTACTGTGAACTGTTAGAAAGTTTAAAGACGTGTGAAACATTCAACTGAAAATGGACACACTTCCCTCCGTTGCTACAGTGCATACAGATCTGAACAAAAGGAAAGAGGGAAGAACAAAGGCCCATGGAACGCTAGTGGGTAGAATCACATTTACCTTAGTAACCTCTCGTCGGATGCAGCCCCTCCCCCAACACTGACAAGATGCAGCAGCCATTGGGGATGGCAGTTAGCGGTTGGATTCCAGGTGGAATGTTGGTGTGTACCGCGAGGCTTGTTGTGGCTGGTGGATCCTAGGTAACCGGGCAGAGTTCTGTGGGTGGATCAGTGCGATGGATGGGCTGCCGCCCTCTGTGGAGCTTGGCTTAGGTCTTTGGTCCGGGAAGCTGTGTCAGTTCGAGATACTGCTGCTGCCCAAAGACCTGAGATCACGGGTCAGTTTCCAGAACCTGAAAGGGCAGACAGTGGAAGATCTGCCTGTCTTCAGCTTACTGGAGAGGCTCCGAGGTCCTTTCAGACTTGCCCAGTCCTGTTGAAGTCGACTTTATGGGAGACATGAAGAGAAGCTGGCCGAAAACATGGCTGCACGGATTGAGGAGAGATGCGAACACATTGATGAGAGATGTTCTGCTACAATAGAGAATACTGGCCTGGAGACAGCTGTAGAGGATAGCAGGCTCGAAAGGCATTCATGAGACATATTGAACCTCGCTGATACTAGCAGAAACATACGGAGGGCCACCGTGGACTGGAGGAAGTTCCTCAATTCTCTGCTCCAAGAACGGGTCCAAGATCCCTGACGTCTAAAGAGAAGAGATGGCAGAGATGATAAAAACGCTCATGTTCTTGAAAGAGGTCAGATAATCCACACGACCCAAGGGGCAATTCCAAGCCATTCAGATCAAAGTGCACCAAGCCCAGGTAAGCCTTTTCCCAGGTTTGGGCCTAGCTATCAAGCACTTGCTCTTCCCTCCCCTCCACTCAGGCATCCATTTGGAGGGATCAGTACCTGAGCTGCAATGAAGCCAGTAAGAGAAGAGCAAGCCCCTCCTAGAATCAGAGTTCCTCTAGCTTCATCCTCTGTGAACAACAGGGAACCCCATAAAGGTCAAATACTCTCGTATGAAATAGATAGGAATTGAATACTTAGCTCCCACAAAGAAACGATGGCCTTCCGCTAGATTCAGCAAATGCTGGGTTGATGTCTTCTCTGGGGTGAAGGGAGTGTGGTAAGTGAGGGGAATCTTTGACTGAACTTGAATCTGTATTAGGCCTCCGTTTTTCAAGACAGTCTAGGTAAATATTAGAAGTCAGATAGTGAACGGAACTGTAAAAGTCGCCAATGACATGAAAGACACAGCTTATGTGGACCGTCTTTCAATTGAGTCAAGCCCCCGGGGGCAATCTATCATGGGGGTGCAGACTTGGTTGCATTCAAGTGCTTTAGCCAACATGATCGGATGATTAAGCGTTCTCATCACTGATAGAAGAACACCTGGTTCTCAGTAGCCTAGCATAGCTGCAGCAGGGTTCTCATAGCTATAATGCCTCTAGGTTCTTTGGATTCAAAGCTAAATGTATATATTTAGTTCGTTTCCTCTTGTATTTTCCTTGAGAGGGATGTTACACCTTGAAATGCCAACATTGACCAGTAGGTGTCATCGGGAGTAAAGGGCACCCCATGCACAAGTGAATCCAAGCTTGGGGGTTATTTCATGTTTCCATTAGTTATTTCATGGTTCCTGTTGGTTTCGGAGGCTTCAACAGTAAAGAGTTGACATGACCCCTTTAACAGTTCGGACTGCTAGTTTGCATTCTATCTGTCTATGTTTTCCTTAGAGCTGACAAAATGTTACCGAAATTGACAAGTCTGGCTTCTAGGTCGATTTAGTATGTTTCAGAAACTAACTTCATTTTCGTATAACTCCCAAAACATTTATATCAATTCTATTAAATTTTTAAAGACTGCAAATGAGATATCAACACAATGTCAAAACTGGAGTCTTCGGACAATCCCTCCCACCACGGCTGTATAGAAACCAAGAGATAAAAAAAAATCACATTTCTGTGAAATGTATCTGGAAAGTGTTGATTCATCGATGCCCAGTTGACAGAGAAGCAGTGCAACCTGCGCTCACTCGCTCCCATGAACACAGCAATGGAAACATCCACTCACCCAGCCCTTGGCACAGGACACTTGCCGAAGGGAGGTCTGTTACTTCCAAAGACAGGATGAGGCCTCAGAACACATGGAAGCAGGAGAAGGAAAAGCAGGGAATGGGTACCAGTGCATGGTCTGAGCCCTGTTGGTGGAGCAGTAAAGGTGAAAATCTCTTTAACTTGGACGCACACTCTCAAGCGGACAGGAGACATGGGATTGAAGGTGATGCGCTGAGTGTTAGAAGAGTGCACAGCAGATGCTTGGCTGACAGAACTCAAAGAATCCAGTGCAAAATATCCCCACAGTTGATTCTGAGACCAAGCTCCGAGCTGCCAAATTTGAGGTAGCAGAGGCAGCGTTCAGGGAGGTATAGGGCTACGGATGGTGGCACACGCTGAGTCTCAGGGATCTGGAGTGCGTTGTGGGATGTGGTGGGTCCTATCAAGAGAGCAAACCGAACTGGGACCCCAATGAGCAAGCAACCACCGTGGCGCGCGCAGTTGAAATTATCGATATGTCCCATGGCCACACCCAGTGCATCTGCAGGACCAGAGACCAATTTGGCATTTTGCCAATAGAGCATGTGTGGGGCTGAATCAGAGATATTGTGCATCGGGTCTGAGGGATCCAGGGGGCCTTGGGTTTGAATTCAGAATGAAAAGCCTTAGGATCTGCTACATTCATAACCTGGGCTGTGATTATGGTTTGGTTTGAGGCACAGGATGTGCAACAGCTCTGTGGTTGCCTTCGTGCACCCGTGCCACAAGGATGAGAGGACAAGGAAGTGTGGTCCAAGACCACAGCGTGAGAAGAGGAAGGATTTCCTTCAGTTTATCTCTCAAAATCGGATGCTACATTTTGGATGGCACCGGCACGGTTCGGCAGCGAGGACACCAAGTTTGGGCAGCGGGATCATTCCAGCAGGCCCTGATGTGTGACATCCATAGATATGCTTCCACTGGTGTTTCTGTAGACAGAGAAGCTCTTGGAAGAACTGGTTTCAGTGGGACATTCCCGTGGCACTACAAAGCACAAGCGCACTCACACTCTGCTCTTCTGGAAACACTCCAAAATAACAGAGAGTAGAATGCAGAGCTGAGAATCTTTAGAAGCTCCATTTCCACCAGAGGAAGTGTCCTGTGCTCTATCAGATTTGTGAGAGAAGCGTAATCAAATTGAGATTATCTAAATCGAAATAGTATGGGGTGTTCATCACAACAAAGGCAACACCAGCAATTGGAGATAGACCAGACAGCACACACATGAACAGGACATGGCATCCATGTCTAGGAAAATTTGTCCTCACAGAAATCCCATGCAATTGTGTAGAGCCAAGAGTCTAAAGTTTTCACTTAACCAAGCCCTAGAAGTCTACATTAGATACCTGAAATTACCTGACCAGTAGAGATGAAGAAATACAGTAAAAGGAAAAAGAAGTACCATTTTCAGTTCCAAAGAGATTGAAGGCCCTAAAGATAAGCTTTCAGACAACTAGACTGCAAAACGCTCTCCAGAGCAAGGATTGAAAATGGAGGTGAGGGAAACACTGAAGAACAACAGTGTCTCAGAATCACAAAAGGCAGAATACCAGAATAGGGGAAGAGAAAGCCTAAAGATGAGCCAAATAATATCAGAAAACTCAGTGGATGAGAAAATATCAGGGCTAACATTCCGTCCTAAGCAGACGAGATATTGCAGAGGGACGCGTGAATGACTTTGAAGACAGGGGAACAGAAATCCCTCGGTCAGAAGCACACATAGGAAAGCAAGTGCAAACCAATGAAAACATTGCTGTTGAATCCTGGTTGAAGACAAGGCATGAAAGACTAAAATTCGAAAGAGTCCCAGATGGAAAAGCAAGAGATAAAGAAACAAACAATGTTTGAAAAGTTATGTGTAGAAAAATCAGACTGAAACTTGCTGAAAGCCAAGATAGAATCATCTAGGCGAATTCAGGAAGTACACAGCGTCCAAAAGAGGTGGAATCCCAATAGACTTAGCAGCAGCTGTATGATCCAAATCAACAAAGTTCATGAGCATCCCAGTGATTTAAAATGCGCCTGGAGGAAAGCAACATAGTCACAAGAGAACCTCCAGAGGGGTTTCAGCTGCTATCTCAGCAGCAATATTGCAGGACAGGGAGGAGTGCCAGGACATAGACCATAGCTTGAATGGCAAAATGCTGCCATCTAGGGTAGCCTATGCCACATGACTAACATTTCTAATAACAGCAGAGCTAGAGAATGCCACAGACCTGCAAATCTTCAAAGAATTCAGCAGTTCGAAACTTATCCTAAAAGAAAGGTTGAGAATTCTCCCCTGAAGGGATAAGCAGCAAGATGAAATGGAAAGAAGAAAACCCTTATTGGAAATGCAAGAAGAGCATGAGTGGAAAAGAAGAAACAAAAAGAAAGCAAGGAGGACATCAAAACCCTAAAGATGGGAGAGGGAAGCAGGAAATCATAGGGGATTGGAAGCACTATCTTAAGGGAGTCAGCTTATATGACTATCTGTTGGAAGCAAACAGAGAGATGCATGGCCTGACGTGTTTGCTAAGAAAACGAGAAGCAGACAAAGAAAGAATCAAACAAACAAACAACACAAAAAGTGTAGGGTAACATGAATATTCAAAAGAAATTACTCAAGGTTATGTCAAATATCATTCAGTACGCATCGACCCAGTATCGCGGCTTGAATGTACTCAGCACACCTGTATTCGGAAATCAGAGGCGTGCATATATATTCGTAAATATTGATTCATATGAGCATATCGTGACCTAACCCAAATGCCGATTTGGAATCCAATGGATTCCTAGTCCGTGATATAGACTTGCAAGTCTTCCAACAGGATGAATGAATGCCATATTCTACTCTACGTCGAGAAGAAATGGCACAAGCCTATAACAAGGAAAAGTAGCTCCGCAAAAGTGTACTAAGATCAAAAGAGACAGGCAGTAAAGTGCACATTGGGGATTGTATCAGTCCTAGGAATTTCAGCCCCCTTGAAACAAATGGATAGATGTCCCGTGAATGCGGGTGTTTCAGCAGAAATCAACCGACGGCTATGTATTGCGGGTGTGCCCATATTACAGGAACAATAGTTTCCCTTAGTGGGTCTCTGTGTACTGTGAACTGTTAGAAAGTTTAAAGACGTGTGAAACATTCAACTGAAAATGGACACACTTCCCTCCGTTGCTACAGTGCATACAGATCTGAACAAAAGGAAAGAGGGAAGAACAAAGGCCCATGGGACGCTAGTGGGTAGAATCACTTTTACCTTAGGAACCTCTCGTCGGATGCAGCCCCTCCCCCAACACTGACAAGATGCAGCAGCCATTGGGGATGGCAGTTAGCGGTTGGATTCCAGGTGGAATGTTGGTGTGTACCGCGAGGCTTGTTTTGGCTGGTGGATCCTAGGTAACCGGGCAGAGTTCTGTGGGTGGATCAGTGCGATGGAGGGCTGCCGCCCTCTGTGGAGCTTGGCTTAGGTCTTTGGTCCGGGAAGCTGTGTCAGTTCGAGATACTGCTGCTGCCCAAAGACCTGAGTTCACGGGTCAGTTTCCAGAACCTGAAAGGGCAGACAGTGGAAGATCTGCCTGTCTTCAGCTTACTGGAGAGGCTCCGAGGTCCTTTCAGACTTGCCCAGTCCTGTTGAAGTCGACTTTATGGGAGACACGAAGAGAAGCTGGCCGAAAACATGGCTGCACGGATTGAGGAGAGATGCGAACACATTGATGAGAGATGTTCTGCTACAATAGAGAATACTGGCCTGGAGACAGCTGTAGAGGCTAGCAGGCTCGAAAGGCATTCATGAGACATATTGAACCTCGCTGATACTAGCAGAAACATACGGAGGGCCACCGTGGACTGGAGGAAGTTCCTCAATTCTCTGCTCCAAGAACGGGTCCAAGATCCCTGACGTCTAAAGAGAAGAGATGGCAGAGATGATAAAAACGCTCATGTTCTTGAAAGAGGTCAGATAATCCACACGACCCAAGGGGCAATTCCAAGCCATTCAGATCAAAGTGCACCAAGCCCAGGTAAGCCTTTTCCCAGGTTTGGGCCTAGCTATCAAGCACTTGCTCTTCCCTCCCCTCCACTCAGGCATCCATTTGGAGGGATCAGTACCTGAGCTGCAATGAAGCCAGTAAGAGAAGAGCAAGCCCCTCCTAGAATCAGAGTTCCTCTAGCTTCATCCTCTGTGAACAACAGGGAACCCCATAAAGGTCAAATACTCTCGTATGAAATAGATAGGAATTGAATACTTAGCTCCCACAAAGAAACGATGGCCTTCCGCTAGATTCAGCAAATGCTGGGTTGATGTCTTCTCTGGGGTGAAGGGAGTGTGGTAAGTGAGGGGAATCTTTGACTGAACTTGAATCTGTATTAGGCCTCCGTTTTTCAAGACAGTCTAGGTAAATATTAGAAGTCAGATAATGAACGGAACTGTAAAAGTCGCCAATGACATGAAAGACACAGCTTATGTGGACCGTCTTTCAATTGAGTCAAGCCCCCGGGGGCAATCTATCATGGGGGTGCAGACTTGGTTGCATTCAAGTGCTTTAGCCAACATGATCGGATGATTAAGCGTTCTCATCACTGATAGAAGAACACCTGGTTCTCAGTAGCCTAGCAGAGCTGCAGCAGGGTTCTCATAGCTATAATGCCTCTAGGTTCTTTGGATTCAAAGCTAAATGTATATATTTAGTTCGTTTCCTCTTGTATTTTCCTTGAGAGGGATGTTACACCTTGAAATGCCAACATTGACCAGTAGGTGTCATCGGGAGTAAAGGGCCCCCCATGCACAAGTGAATCCAAGCTTGGGGGTTATTTCATGTTTCCATTAGTTATTTCATGGTTCCTGTTGGTTTCGGAGGCTTCAACAGTAAAGAGTTGACATGACCCCTTTAACAGTTCGGACTGCTAGTTTGCATTCTATCTGTCTATGTTTTCCTTAGAGCTGACAAAATGTTACCGAAATTGACAAGTCTGGCTTCTAGGTCGATTTAGTATGTTTCAGAAACTAACTTCATTTTCGTATAACTCCCAAAACATTTATATCAATTCTATTAAATTTTTAAAGACTGCAAATGAGATATCAACACAATGTCAAAACTGGAGTCTTCGGACAATCCCTCCCACCACGGCTGTATAGAAACCAAGAGATAAAAAAAAAATCACATTTCTGTGAAATGTATCTGGAAAGTGTTGATTCATCGATGCCCAGTTGACAGAGAAGCAGTGCAACCTGCGCTCACTCGCTCCCATGAACACAGCAATGGAAACATCCACTCACCCAGCCCTTGGCACAGGACACTTGCCGAAGGGAGGTCTGTTACTTCCAAAGACAGGATGAGGCCTCAGAACACCTGGAAGCAGGAGAAGGAAAAGCAGGGAATGGATACCAGTGCATGGTCTGAGCCCTGTTGGTGGAGCAGTAAAGGTGAAACTCTCTTTAACTTGGACGCACACTCTCAAGCGGACAGGAGACATGGGATTGAAGGTGATGCGCTGAGTGTTAGAAGAGTGCACAGCAGATGCTTGGCTGACAGAACTCAAAGAATCCAGTGCAAAATATCCCCACAGTTGATTCTGAGACCAAGCTCCGAGCTGCCAAATTTGAGGTAGCAGAGGCAGCGTTCAGGGAGGGATAGGGCTACGGATGGTGGCACACGCTGAGTCTCAGGGATCTGGAGTGCGTTGTGGGATGTGGTGGGTCCTATCAAGAGAGCAAACCGACCTGGGACCCCAATGAGCAAGCAACCACCCTGGAGCGCGCAGTTGAAATTATCGATATGTCCCATGGCCACACCCAGTGCATCTGCAGGACCAGAGACCAATTTGGCATTTTGCCATTAGAGCATGTGTGGGGCTGAATCAGAGATATTGTGCATCGGGTCTGAGGGATCCAGGGGGCCTTGGGTTTGAATTCAGAATGAAAAGCCTTAGGATCTGCTACATTCATCACCTGGGCTGTGATTATGGTTTGGTTTGAGGCACAGGATGTGCAACAGCTCTGTGGTTGCCTTCGTGCACCCGTGCCACAAGGATGAGAGGACAAGGAAGTGTGGTCCAAGACCACAGCGTGAGAAGAGGAAGGATTTCCTTCAGTTTATCTCTCAAAAGCGGATGCTACATTTTGGATGGCACCGGCACGGTTCGGCAGCGAGGACACCAAGTTTGGGCAGCGGGATCATTCCAGCAGGCCCTGATGTGTGACATCCATAGATATGCTTCCACTGGTGTTTCTGTAGACAGAGAAGCTCTTGGAAGAACTGGTTTCAGTGGGACATTCCCGTGGCACTACAAAGCACAAGCGCACTCACACTCTGCTCTTCTGGAAACACTCCAAAATAACAGAGAGTAGAATGCAGAGCTGAGAATCTTTAGAAGCTCCATTTCCACCAGAGGAAGTGTCCTGTGCTCTTTCAGATTTGTGAGAGAAGCGTAATCAAAATGAGATTATCTAAATCGAAATAGTATGGGGTGTTCATCACAACAAAGGCAACACCAGCAATTGGAGATAGACCAGACAGCACACACATGAACAGGACATGGCATCAATGTCTAGGAAAATTTGTCCTCACAGAAATCCCATGCAATTGTGTAGAGCCAAGAGTCTAAAGTTTTCACTTAACCAAGCCCTAGAAGTCTACATTAGATACCTGAAATTACCTGACCAGTAGAGATGAAGAAATACTGTAAAAGGAAAAGGAAGTACCATTTTCAGTTCCAAAGAGATTGAAGGCCCTAAAGATAAGCTTTCAGACAACTAGACTGCAAAACGCTCTCCAGAGCAAGTATTGAAAATGGAGGTGAGGGAAACACTGAAGAACAACAGTGTCTCAGAATCACAAAAGGCAGAATACCAGAAAAGGGGAAGAGAAAGCCTAAAGACGAGCCAGATAATATCAGAAAACTCAGTGGATGAGAAAATATCAGGGCTAACATTCCGTCCTAAGCAGACGAGATATTGCAGAGGGACGCGTGAATGACTTTGAAGACAGGGGAACAGAAATCCCTCGGTCAGAAGCACACATAGGAAAGCAAGTGCAAACCAATGAAAACATTGCTGTTGAATCCTGGTTGAAGACAAGGCATGAAAGACTAAAATTCGAAAGAGTCCCAGATGGAAAAGCAAGAGATAAAGAAACAAACAATGTTTGAAAAGTTATGTGTAGAAAAATCAGACTGAAACTTGCTGAAAGCCAAGATAGAATCATCTAGGCGAATTCAGGAAGTACACAGCGTCCAAAAGAGGTGGAATCCCAATAGACTTAGCAGCAGCTGTATGATCCAAATCAACAAAGTTCATGAGCATCCCAGTGATTTAAAATGCGCCTGGAGGAAAGCAACATAGTCACAAGAGAACCTCCAGAGGGGTTTCAGCTGCTATCTCAGCAGCAATATTGCAGGACAGGGAGGAGTGCCAGGACATAGACCATAGCTTGAATGGCAAAATGCTGCCATCTAGGGTAGCCTATGCCACATGACCACCATTTATAATAACAGCAGAGCTAGAGAATGCCACAGACCTGCAAATCTTAAAAGAATTCAGCATTTCGAAACTTATTCTAAAGAAAGGTTGAGAATTCTCCCCTGATAGGATAAGCAGCAAGATGAAATGGAAAGAAGAAAACCCTTATTGGAAATGCAAGAAGAGCATGAGTGGAAAAGAAGAAACAAGAAGAAAGCAAGGAGGACATCAAAACCCTAAAGATGGGAGAGGGAAGCAGGAAATCATAGGGGATTGGAAGCACTATCTTAAGGGAGTCAGCTTATATGACTCTCTGTTGGAAGCAAACGGAGAGATGCATGGCCTGACGTGTTTGCAAAGCAAACGAGAAGCAGACCAAGAAAGAATCAAACAAACAAACAACACAAAAAGGGTAGGGTAACATGAATATTCAAAAGAAATTACTCAAGGTGATGTCAAGGATCATTCAGTACGCATCGACCCAGTATCGCGGCTTGAATGTACTCAGCACACCTGTATTCGGAAATCAGAGGCGTGCATTTATATTCGTAAATATTGATTCATATGAGCATATCGGGACCTAACCCAAATGCCGATTTGGAATCCAATGGATTCCTAGTCCGTGATATAGACTTGCAAGTTTTCCAACAGTATGAATGAATGTCATATTCTACACTACGTCGAGAAAAAACGGCACAAGCCTATAACAAGGAAAAGTAGCTCCGCTAAAGTGTACTAAGATCAAAAGAGACAGGCAGTAAAGTGCACATTGGGGATTGTATCATTCCTAGGAATTTCAGCCCCCTTGAAATAAATGGATAGATATCCCGTGAATGCAGGTGTTTCAGCAGAAATCAACCGACGGCTATGTATTGCGGGTGTGCCCATATTACAGGAACAATAGTTTCCCTTAGTGGGTCTCTGTGTACTGTGAACTGTTAGAAAGTTTAAAGACGTGTGAAACATTCAACTGAAAATGGACACACTTCCCTCCGTTGCTACAGTGCATACAGATCTGAACAAAAGGAAAGAGGGAAGAACAAAGGCCCATGGGACGCTAGTGGGTAGAATCACATTTACCTTAGGAACCTCTCGTCGGATGCAGCCCCTCCCCCAACACTGACAAGATGCAGCAGCCATTGGGGATGGCAGTTAGCGGTTGGATTCCAGGTGGAATGTTGGTGTGTACCGCGAGGCTTGTTGTGGCTGGTGGATCCTAGGTAACCGGGCAGAGTTCTGTGGGTGGATCAGTGCGATGGAGGGGCTGCCGCCCTCTGTGGAGCTTGGCTTAGGTCTTTGGTCCGGGAAGCTGTGTCAGTTCGAGATACTGCTGCTGCCCAAAGACCTGAGTTCACGGGTCAGTTTCCAGAACCTGAAAGGGCAGACAGTGGAAGATCTGCCTGTCTTCAGCTTACTGGAGAGGCTCCGAGGTCCTTTCAGATTGCCCAGTCCTGTTGAAGTCGACTTTATGGGAGACATGAAGAGAAGCTGGCCGAAAACATGGCTGCACGGATTGAGGAGAGATGCGAACACATTGATGAGAGATGTTCTGCTACAATAGAGAATACTGGCCTGGAGACAGCTGTAGAGGATAGCAGGCTCGAAAGGCATTCATGAGACATATTGAACCTCGCTGATACTAGCAGAAACATACGGAGGGCCACCGTGGACTGGAGGAAGTTCCTCAATTCTCTGCTCCAAGAACGGGTCCAAGATCCCTGACGTCTAAAGAGAAGAGATGGCAGAGATGATAAAAACGCTCATGTTCTTGAAAGAGGTCAGATAATCCACACGACCCAAGGGGCAATTCCAAGCCATTCAGATCAAAGTGCACCAAGCCCAGGTAAGCCTTTTGCCAGGTTTGGGCCTAGCTATCAAGCACTTGCTCTTCCCTCCCCTCCACTCAGACATCCATTTGGAGGGATCAGTACCTGAGCTGCAATGAAGCCAGTAAGAGAAGAGCAAGCCCCTCCTAGAATCAGAGTTCCTCTAGCTTCATCCTCTGTGAACAACAGGGAACCCCATAAAGGTCAAATACTCTCGTATGAAATAGATAGGAATTGAATACTTAGCTCCCACAAAGAAACGATGGCCTTCCGCTAGATTCAGCAAATGCTGGGTTGATGTCTTCTCTGGGGTGAAGGGAGTGTGGTAAGTGAGGGGAATCTTTGACTGAACTTGAATCTGTATTAGGCCTCCGTTTTTCAAGACAGTCTAGGTAAATATTAGAAGTCAGATAGTGAACGGAACTGTAAAAGTCGCCAATGACATGAAAGACACAGCTTATGTGGACCGTCTTTCAATTGAGTCAAGCCCCCGGGGGCAATCTATCATGGGGGTGCAGACTTGGTTGCATTCAAGTGCTTTAGCCAACATGATCGGATGATTAAGCGTTCTCATCACTGATAGAAGAACACCTGGTTCTCAGTAGCCTAGCATAGCTGCAGCAGGGTTCTCATAGCTATAATGCCTCTAGGTTCTTTGGATTCAAAGCTAAATGTATATATTTAGTTCGTTTCCTCTTGTATTTTCCTTGAGAGGGATGTTACACCTTGAAATGCCAACATTGACCAGTAGGTGTCATCGGGAGTAAAGGGCACCCCATGCACAAGTGAATCCAAGCTTGGGGGTTATTTCATGTTTCCATTAGTTATTTCATGGTTCCTGTTGGTTTCGGAGGCTTCAACAGTAAAGAGTTGACATGACCCCTTTAACAGTTCGGACTGCTAGTTTGCATTCTATCTGTCTATGTTTTCCTTAGAGCTGACAAAATGTTACCGAAATTGACAAGTCTGGCTTCTAGGTCGATTTAGTATGTTTCAGAAACTAACTTCATTTTCGTATAACTCCCAAAACATTTATATCAATTCTATTAAATTTTTAAAGACTGCAAATGAGATATCAACACAATGTCAAAACTGGAGTCTTCGGACAATCCCTCCCACCACGGCTGTATAGAAACCAAGAGATAAAAAAAAATCACATTTCTGTGAAATGTATCTGGAAAGTGTTGATTCATCGATGCCCAGTTGACAGAGAAGCAGTGCAACCTGCGCTCACTCGCTCCCATGAACACAGCAATGGAAACATCCACTCACCCAGCCCTTGGCACAGGACACTTGCCGAAGGGAGGTCTGTGACTTCCAAAGACAGGATGAGGCCTCAGAACACCTGGAAGCAGGAGAAGGAAAAGCAGGGAATGGATACCAGTGCATGGTCTGAGCCCTGTTGATGGAGCAGTAAAGGTGAAACTCTCTTTAACTTGGACGCACACTCTCAAGCGGACAGGAGACATGGGATTGAAGGTGATGCGCTGAGTGTTAGAAGAGTGCACAGCAGATGCTTGGCTGACAGAACTCAAAGAATCCAGTGCAAAATATCCCCACAGTTGATTCTGAGACCAAGCTCCGAGCTGCCAAATTTGAGGTAGCAGAGGCAGCGTTCAGGGAGGGATAGGGCTACGGATGGTGGCACACGCTGAGTCTCAGGGATCTGGAGTGCGTTGTGGGATGTGGTGGGTCCTATCAAGAGAGCAAACCGACCTGGGACCCCAATGAGCAAGCAACCACCCTGGCGCGCGCAGTTGAAATTATCGATATGTCCCATGGCCACACCCAGTGCATCTGCAGGACCAGAGACCAATTTGGCATTTTGCCAATAGAGCATGTGTGGGGCTGAATCAGAGATATTGTGCATCGGGTCTGAGGGATCCAGGGGGCCTTGGGTTTGAATTCAGAATGAAAAGCCTTAGGATCTGCTACATTCATAACCTGGGCTGTGATTATGGTTTGGTTTGAGGCACAGGATGTGCAACAGCTCTGTGGTTGACTTCGTGCACCCGTGCCACAAGGATGAGAGGACAAGGAAGTGTGGTTCAAGACCACAGCGTGAGAAGAGGAAGGATATCCTTCAGTTTATCTCTCAAAAGCGGATGCTACATTTTGGATGGCACCGGCACGGTTCGGCAGCGAGGACATCAAGTTCGGGCTGCGGGATCATTCCAGCAGGCCCTGATGTGTGACATCCATAGATATGCTTCCACTGGTGTTTCTGTAGACAGAGAAGCACTTGGAAGAACTGGTTTCAGTGGGACATTCCCGTGGCACTACAAAGCACAAGCGCACTCACACTCTGCTCTTCTGGAAACACTCCAAAATAACAGAGAGTAGAATGCAGAGCTGAGAATCTTTAGAAGCTCCATTTCCACCAGAGGAAGTGTCCTGTGCTCTTTCAGATTTGTGAGATAAACGTAATCAAAGTGAGGTTATCTAAATCAAAATAGTATGGGGTGTTCATCACAACAAAGGCAACACCAGCAATTGGAGATAGACCAGACAGCACACTCAGGAACAGGACATGGCATCAATGTCTAGGAAAATTTGTCCTCACAGAAATCCCATGCAATTGTGTAGAGCCAAGAGTCTAAAGTTTTCACTTAACCAAGCCCTAGAAGTCTACATTAGATACCTGAAATTACCTGACCAGTAGAGATGAAGAAATACAGTAAAAGGAAAAGGAAGTACCATTTTCAGTTCCAAAGAGATTGAAGGCCCTAAAGATAAGCTTTCAGACAACTAGACTGCAAAACGCTCTCCAGAGCAAGTATTGAAAATGGAGGTGAGGGAAACACTGAAGAACAACAGTGTCTCAGAATCACAAAAGGCAGAATACCAGAAAAGGGGAAGAGAAAGCCTAAAGACGAGCCAAATAATATCAGAAAACTCAGTGGATGAGAAAATATCAGGGCTAACATTCCATCCTAAGCAGACGAGATATTGCAGAGGGACGCGTGAATGACTTTGAAGACAGGGGAACAGAAATCCCTCGGTCAGAAGCACACATAGAAAAGCAAGTGCAAACCAATGAAAACATTGCTGTTGAATCCTGGTTGAAGACAAGGCATGAAAGACTAAAATTCGAAAGAGTCCCAGATGGAAAAGCAAGAGATAAAGAAACAAACAATGTTTGAAAAGTTATGTGTAGAAAAATCAGACTGAAACTTGCTGAAAGCCAAGATAGAATCATCTAGGCGAATTCAGGAAGTACACAGCGTCCAAAAGAGGTGGAATCCCAATAGACTTAGCAGCAGCTGTATGATCCAAATCAACAAAGTTCATGAGCATCCCAGTGATTTAAAATGCGCCTGGAGGAAAGCAACATAGTCACAAGAGAACCTCCAGAGGGGTTTCAGCTGCTATCTCAGCAGCAATATTGCAGGACAGGGAGGAGTGCCAGGACATAGACCATAGCTTGAATGGCAAAATGCTGCCATCTAGGGTAGCCTATGCCACATGTCTAACATTTCTAATAACAGCAGAGCTAGAGAATGCCACAGACCTGCAAATCTTAAAAGAATTCAGCATTTCGAAACTTATCCTAAAGAAAGGTTGAGAATTCTCCCCTGATAGGATAAGCAGCAAGATGAAATGGAAAGAAGAAAACCCTTATTGGAAATGCAAGAAGAGCATGAGTGGAAAAGAAGAAACAAGAAGAAAGCAAGGAGGACATCAAAACCCTAAAGATGGGAGAGGGAAGCAGGAAATCATAGGGGATTGGAAGCACTATCTTAAGGGAGTCAGCTTATATGACTCTCTGTTGGAAGCAAACGGAGAGATGCATGGCCTGACGTGTTTGCAAAGCAAACGAGAAGCAGACCAAGAAAGAATCAAACAAACAAACAACACAAAAAGGGTAGGGTAACATGAATATTCAAAAGAAATTACTCAAGGTGATGTCAAGGATCATTCAGTACGCATCGACCCAGTATCGCGGCTTGAATGTACTCAGCACACCTGTATTCGGAAATCAGAGGCGTGCATTTATATTCGTAAATATTGATTCATATGAGCATATCGGGACCTAACCCAAATGCCGATTTGGAATCCAATGGATTCCTAGTCCGTGATATAGACTTGCAAGTCTTCCAACAGGATGAATGAATGTCATATTCTACACTACGTCGAGAAAAAAATGGCACAAGCCTATAACAAGGAAAAGTAGCTCCGCTAAAGTGTACTAAGATCAAAAGAGACAGGCAGTAAAGTGCACATTGGGGATTGTATCATTCCTAGGAATTTCAGCCCCCTTGAAACAAATGGATAGATATCCCGTGAATGCAGGTGTTTCAGCAGAAATCAACCGACGGCTATGTATTGCGGGTGTGCCCATATTACAGGAACAATAGTTTCCCTTAGTGGGTCTCTGTGTACTGTGAACTGTTAGAAAGTTTAAAGACGTGTGAAACATTCAACTGAAAATGGACACACTTCCCTCCGTTGCTACAGTGCATACAGATCTGAACAAAAGGAAAGAGGGAAGAACAAAGGCCCATGGGACGCTTGTGGGTAGAATCACATTTACCTTAGGAACCTCTCGTCGGATGCAGCCCCTCCCCCAACACTGACAAGATGCAGCAGCCATTGGGGATGGCAGTTAGCGGTTGGATTCCAGGTGGAATGTTGGTGTGTACCGCGAGGCTTGTTGTGGCTGGTGGATCCTAGGTAACCGGGCAGAGTTCTGTGGGTGGATCAGTGCGATGGAGGGGCTGCCGCCCTCTGTGGAGCTTGGCTTAGGTCTTTGGTCCGGGAAGCTGTGTCAGTTCGAGATACTGCTGCTGCCCAAAGACCTGAGTTCACGGGTCAGTTTCCAGAACCTGAAAGGGCAGACAGTGGAAGATCTGCCTGTCTTCAGCTTACTGGAGAGGCTCCGAGGTCCTTTCAGACTTGCCCAGTCCTGTTGAAGTCGACTTTATGGGAGACATGAAGAGAAGCTGGCCGAAAACATGGCTGCACGGATTGAGGAGAGATGCGAACACATTGATGAGAGATGTTCTGCTACAATAGAGAATACTGGCCTGGAGACAGCTGTAGAGGATAGCAGGCTCGAAAGGCATTCATGAGACATATTGAACCTCGCTGATACTAGCAGAAACATACGGAGGGCCACCGTGGACTGGAGGAAGTTCCTCAATTCTCTGCTCCAAGAACGGGTCCAAGATCCCTGACGTCTAAAGAGAAGAGATGGCAGAGATGATAAAAACGCTCATGTTCTTGAAAGAGGTCAGATAATCCACACGACCCAAGGGGCAATTCCAAGCCATTCAGATCAAAGTGCACCAAGCCCAGGTAAGCCTTTTCCCAGGTTTGGGCCTAGCTATCAAGCACTTGCTCTTCCCTCCCCTCCACTCAGGCATCCATTTGGAGGGATCAGTACCTGAGCTGCAATGAAGCCAGTAAGAGAAGAGCAAGCCCCTCCTAGAATAGAGTTCCTCTAGCTTCATCCTCTGTGAACAACAGGGAACCCCATAAAGGTCAAATACTCTCGTATGAAATAGATAGGAATTGAATACTTAGCTCCCACAAAGAAACGATGGCCTTCCGCTAGATTCAGCAAATGCTGGGTTGATGTCTTCTCTGGGGTGAAGGGAGTGTGGTAAGTGAGGGGAATCTTTGACTGAACTTGAATCTGTATTAGGCCTCCGTTTTTCAAGACAGTCTAGGTAAATATTAGAAGTCAGATAGTGAACGGAACTGTAAAAGTCGCCAATGACATGAAAGACACAGCTTATGTGGACCGTCTTTCAATTGAGTCAAGCCCCCGGGGGCAATCTATCATGGGGGTGCAGACTTGGTTGCATTCAAGTGCTTTAGCCAACATGATCGGATGATTAAGCCTTCTCATCACTGATAGAAGAACACCTGGTTCTCAGTAGCCTAGCATAGCTGCAGCAGGGTTCTCATAGCTATAATGCCTCTAGGTTCTTTGGATTCAAAGCTAAATGTATATATTTAGTTCGTTTCCTCTTGTATTTTCCTTGAGAGGGATGTTACACCTTGAAATGCCAACATTGACCAGTAGGTGTCATCGGGAGTAAAGGGCACCCCATGCACAAGTGAATCCAAGCTTGGGGGTTATTTCATGTTTCCATTAGTTATTTCATGGTCCCTGTTGGTTTCGGAGGCTTCAACAGTAAAGAGTTGACATGACCCCTTTAACAGTTCGGACTGCTAGTTTGCATTCTATCTGTCTATGTTTTCCTTAGAGCTGACAAAATGTTACCGAAATTGACAAGTCTGGCTTCTAGGTCGATTTAGTATGTTTCAGAAACTAACTTCATTTTCGTATAACTCCCAAAACATTTATATCAATTCTATTAAATTTTTAAAGACTGCAAATGAGATATCAACACAATGTCAAAACTGGAGTCTTCGGACAATCCCTCCCACCACGGCTGTATAGAAACCAAGAGATAAAAAAAAATCCCATTTCTGTGAAATGTATCTGGAAAGTGTTGATTCATCGATGCCCAGTTGACAGAGAAGCAGTGCAACCTGCGCTCACTCGCTCCCATGAACACAGCAATGGAAACATCCACTCACCCAGCCCTTGGCACAGGACACTTGCCGAAGAGAGGTCTGTTACTTCCAAAGACAGGATGAGGCCTCAGAACACATGGAAGCAGGAGAAGGAAAAGCAGGGAATGGATACCAGTGCATGGTCTGAGCCCTGTTGATGGAGCAGTAAAGGTGAAACTCTCTTTAACTTGGACGCACACTCTCAAGCGGACAGGAGACATGGGATTGAAGGTTATGCGCTGAGTGTTAGAAGAGTGCACAGCAGATGCTTGGCTGACAGAACTCAAAGAATCCAGTGCAAAATATCCCCACAGTTGATTCTGAGACCAAGCTCCGAGCTGCCAAATTTGAGGTAGCAGAGGCAGCGTTCAGGGAGGGATAGGGCTACGGATGGTGGCACACGCTGAGTCTCAGGGATCTGGAGTGCGTTGTGGGATGTGGTGGGTCCTATCAAGAGAGCAAACCGACCTGGGACCCCAATGAGCAAGCAACCACCCTGGCGCGCGCAGTTGAAATTATCGATATGTCCCATGGCCACACCCAGTGCATCTGCAGGACCAGAGACCAATTTGGCATTTTGCCAATAGAGCATGTGTGGGGCTGAATCAGAGATATTGTGCATCGGGTCTGAGGGATCCAGGGGGCCTTGGGTTTGAATTCAGAATGAAAAGCCTTAGGATCTGCTACATTCATAACCTGGGCTGTGATTATGGTTTGGTTTGAGGCACAGGATGTGCAACAGCTCTGTGGTTGACTTCGTGCACCCGTGCCACAAGGATGAGAGGACAAGGAAGTGTGGTTCAAGACCACAGCGTGAGAAGAGGAAGGATATCCTTCAGTTTATCTCTCAAAAGCGGATGCTACACTTTGGATGGCACCGGCACGGTTCGGCAGCGAGGACATCAAGTTCGGGCTGCGGGATTATTCCAGCAGGCCCTGATGTGTGACATCCATAGATATGCTTCCACTGGTGTTTCTGTAGACAGAGAAGCACTTGGAAGAACTGGTTTCAGTGGGACATTCCCGTGGCACTACAAAGCACAAGCGCACTCACACTCTGCTCTTCTGGAAACACTCCAAAATAACAGAGAGTAGAATGCAGAGCTGAGAATCTTTAGAAGCTCCATTTCCACCAGAGGAAGTGTCCTGTGCTCTTTCAGATTTGTGAGATAAGCGTAACCAAAATGAAGTTATCCTATTCGAAAGAGTATGGGGGGTTAATCACAACAAAGGCAACACCAGCAATTGGAGATAGACCAGACAGCACACACAGGAACAGGACATGGCATCATTGTCTTGGAAAATTTGTCCTCACAGAAATCCCATGCAATTGTGTAGAGCCAAGAGTCTAAAGTTTTCACTTAACCAAGCCCTAGAAGTCTACATTAGATACCTGAAATTACCTGACCAGTAGAGATGAAGAAATACAGTAAAAGGAAAAGGAAGTACCATTTTCAGTTCCAAAGAGATTGAAGGCCCTAAAGATAAGCTTTCAGACAACTAGACTGCAAAACCCTCTCCAGAGTAAGGATTGAAAATGGAGGTGAGGGAAACACTGAATAACAACAGTGTCTCAGAATCACATAAGGCAGAATACCAGAAAAGGGGAAGAGAAAGCCTAAAGACGAGCCAAATAATACCAGAAAACTCAGTGGATGAGAAATTATCAGGGCTAGCAATCCGTCCTAAGAAGACGAAATATTGCAGAGTGACGCGTGAATGACTTTGAAGACATGGGAACAGAAATCCCTCGGTCAGAAGCACACATAGGAAAGCAAGTGCAAACCAATGAAAACATTGCTGTTGAATCCTGGTTGAAGACAAGGCATGAAAGACTAAAATTCGAAAGAGTCCCAGATGGAAAAGCAAGAGATAAAGAAACAAACAATGTTTGAAAAGTTATGTGTAGAAAAATCAGACTGAAACTTGCTGAAAGCCAAGATAGAATCATCTAGGCGAATTCAGGAAGTACACAGCGTCCAAAAGAGGTGGAATCCCAATAGACTTAGCAGCAGCTGTATGATCCAAATCAACAAAGTTCATGAGCATCCCAGTGATTTAAAATGCGCCTGGAGGAAAGCAACATAGTCACAAGAGAACCTCCAGAGGGGTTTCAGCTGCTATCTCAGCAGCAATATTGCAGGACAGGGAGGAGTGCCAGGACATAGACCATAGCTTGAATGGCAAAATGCTGCCATCTAGGGTAGCCTATGCCACATGACTAACATTTATAATAACAGCAGAGCTAGAGAATGCCACAGACCTGCAAATCTTAAAAGAATTCAGCATTTCGAAACTTATTCTAAAGAAAGGTTGAGAATTCTCCCCTGATAGGATAAGCAGCAAGATGAAATGGAAAGAAGAAAACCCTTATTGGAAATGCAAGAAGAGCATGAGTGGAAAAGAAGAAACAAGAAGAAAGCAAGGAGGACATCAAAACCCTAAAGATGGGAGAGGGAAGCAGGAAATCATAGGGGATTGGAAGCACTATCTTAAGGGAGTCAGCTTATATGACTCTCTGTTGGAAGCAAACGGAGAGATGCATGGCCTGACGTGTTTGCAAAGCAAACGAGAATGAGACCAAGAAAGAATCAAACAAACAAACAACACAAAAAGGGTAGGGTAACATGAATATTCAAAAGAAATTACTCAAGGTGATGTCAAGGATCATTCAGTACGCATCGACCCAGTATCGCGGCTTGAATGTACTCAGCACACCTGTATTCGGAAATCAGAGGCGTGCATTTATATTCGTAAATATTGATTCATATGAGCATATCGGGACCTAACCCAAATGCCGATTTGGAATCCAATGGATTCCTAGTCCGTGATATAGACTTGCAAGTCTTCCAACAGGATGAATGAATGTCATATTCTACACTACGTCGAGAAAAAATGGCACAAGCCTATAACAAGGAAAAGTAGCTCCGCTAAAGTGTACTAAGATCAAAAGAGACAGGCAGTAAAGTGCACATTGGGGATTGTATCATTCCTAGGAATTTCAGCCCCCTTGAAACAAATGGATAGATATCCCGTGAATGCAGGTGTTTCAGCAGAAATCAACCGACGGCTATGTATTGCGGGTGTGCCCATATTACAGGAACAATAGTTTCCCTTAGTGGGTCTCTGTGTACTGTGAACTGTTAGAAAGTTTAAAGACGTGTGAAACATTCAACTGAAAATGGACACACTTCCCTCCGTTGCTACAGTGCATACAGATCTGAACAAAAGGAAAGAGGGAAGAACAAAGGCCCATGGGACGCTTGTGGGTAGAATCACATTTACCTTAGGAACCTCTCGTCGGATGCAGCCCCTCCCCCAACACTGACAAGATGCAGCAGCCATTGGGGATGGCAGTTAGCGGTTGGATTCCAGGTGGAATGTTGGTGTGTACCGCGAGGCTTGTTGTGGCTGGTGGATCCTAGGTAACCGGGCAGAGTTCTGTGGGTGGATCAGTGCGATGGAGGGGCTGCCGCCCTCTGTGGAGCTTGGCTTAGGTCTTTGGTCCGGGAAGCTGTGTCAGTTCGAGATACTGCTGCTGCCCAAAGACCTGAGTTCACGGGTCAGTTTCCAGAACCTGAAAGGGCAGACAGTGGAAGATCTGCCTGTCTTCAGCTTACTGGAGAGGCTCCGAGGTCCTTTCAGACTTGCCCAGTCCTGTTGAAGTCGACTTTATGGGAGACATGAAGAGAAGCTGGCCGAAAACATGGCTGCACGGATTGAGGAGAGATGCGAACACATTGATGAGAGATGTTCTGCTACAATAGAGAATACTGGCCTGGAGACAGCTGTAGAGGATAGCAGGCTCGAAAGGCATTCATGAGACATATTGAACCTCGCTGATACTAGCAGAAACATACGGAGGGCCACCGTGGACTGGAGGAAGTTCCTCAATTCTCTGCTCCAAGAACGGGTCCAAGATCCCTGACGTCTAAAGAGAAGAGATGGCAGAGATGATAAAAACGCTCATGTTCTTGAAAGAGGTCAGATAATCCACACGACCCAAGGGGCAATTCCAAGCCATTCAGATCAAAGTGCACCAAGCCCAGGTAAGCCTTTTCCCAGGTTTGGGCCTAGCTATCAAGCACTTGCTCTTCCCTCCCCTCCACTCAGGCATCCATTTGGAGGGATCAGTACCTGAGCTGCAATGAAGCCAGTAAGAGAAGAGCAAGCCCCTCCTAGAATCAGAGTTCCTCTAGCTTCATCCTCTGTGAACAACAGGGAACCCCATAAAGGTCAAATACTCTCGTATGAAATAGATAGGAATTGAATACTTAGCTCCCACAAAGAAACGATGGCCTTCCGCTAGATTCAGCAAATGCTGGGTTGATGTCTTCTCTGGGGTGAAGGGAGTGTGGTAAGTGAGGGGAATCTTTGACTGAACTTGAATCTGTATTAGGCCTCCGTTTTTCAAGACAGTCTAGGTAAATATTAGAAGTCAGATAGTGAACGGAACTGTAAAAGTCGCCAATGACATGAAAGACACAGCTTATGTGGACCGTCTTTCAATTGAGTCAAGCCCCCGGGGGCAATCTATCATGGGGGTGCAGACTTGGTTGCATTCAAGTGCTTTAGCCAACATGATCGGATGATTAAGCGTTCTCATCACTGATAGAAGAACACCTGGTTCTCAGTAGCCTAGCATAGCTGCAGCAGGGTTCTCATAGCTATAATGCCTCTAGGTTCTTTGGATTCAAAGCTAAATGTATATATTTAGTTCGTTTCCTCTTGTATTTTCCTTGAGAGGGATGTTACACCTTGAAATGCCAACATTGACCAGTAGGTGTCATCGGGAGTAAAGGGCACCCCATGCACAAGTGAATCCAAGCTTGGGGGTTATTTCATGTTTCCATTAGTTATTTCATGGTTCCTGTTGGTTTCGGAGGCTTCAACAGTAAAGAGTTGACATGACCCCTTTAACAGTTCGGACTGCTAGTTTGCATTCTATCTGTCTATGTTTTCCTTAGAGCTGACAAAATGTTACCGAAATTGACAAGTCTGGCTTCTAGGTCGATTTAGTATGTTTCAGAAACTAACTTCATTTTCGTATAACTCCCAAAACATTTATATCAATTCTATTAAATTTTTAAAGACTGCAAATGAGATATCAACACAATGTCAAAACTGGAGTCTTCGGACAATCCCTCCCACCACGGCTGTATAGAAACCAAGAGATAAAAAAAAATCACATTTCTGTGAAATGTATCTGGAAAGTGTTGATTCATCGATGCCCAGTTGACAGAGAAGCAGTGCAACCTGCGCTCACTCGCTCCCATGAACACAGCAATGGAAACATCCACTCACCCAGCCCTTGGCACAGGACACTTGCCGAAGGGAGGTCTGTGACTTCCAAAGACAGGATGAGGCCTCAGAACACCTGGAAGCAGGAGAAGGAAAAGCAGGGAATGGATACCAGTGCATGGTCTGAGCCCTGTTGATGGAGCAGTAAAGGTGAAACTCTCTTTAACTTGGACGCACACTCTCAAGCGGACAGGAGACATGGGATTGAAGGTGATGCGCTGAGTGTTAGAAGAGTGCACAGCAGATGCTTGGCTGACAGAACTCAAAGAATCCAGTGCAAAATATCCCCACAGTTGATTCTGAGACCAAGCTCCGAGCTGCCAAATTTGAGGTAGCAGAGGCAGCGTTCAGGGAGGGATAGGGCTACGGATGGTGGCACACGCTGAGTCTCAGGGATCTGGAGTGCGTTGTGGGATGTGGTGGGTCCTATCAAGAGAGCAAACCGACCTGGGACCCCAATGAGCAAGCAACCACCCTGGCGCGCGCAGTTGAAATTATCGATATGTCCCATGGCCACACCCAGTGCATCTGCAGGACCAGAGACCAATTTGGCATTTTGCCAATAGAGCATGTGTGGGGCTGAATCAGAGATATTGTGCATCGGGTCTGAGGGATCCAGGGGGCCTTGGGTTTGAATTCAGAATGAAAAGCCTTAGGATCTGCTACATTCATAACCTGGGCTGTGATTATGGTTTGGTTTGAGGCACAGGATGTGCAACAGCTCTGTGGTTGACTTCGTGCACCCGTGCCACAAGGATGAGAGGACAAGGAAGTGTGGTTCAAGACCACAGCGTGAGAAGAGGAAGGATATCCTTCAGTTTATCTCTCAAAAGCGGATGCTACATTTTGGATGGCACCGGCACGGTTCGGCAGCGAGGACATCAAGTTCGGGCTGCGGGATCATTCCAGCAGGCCCTGATGTGTGACATCCATAGATATGCTTCCACTGGTGTTTCTGTAGACAGAGAAGCACTTGGAAGAACTGGTTTCAGTGGGACATTCCCGTGGCACTACAAAGCACAAGCGCACTCACACTCTGCTCTTCTGGAAACACTCCAAAATAACAGAGAGTAGAATGCAGAGCTGAGAATCTTTAGAAGCTCCATTTCCACCAGAGGAAGTGTCCTGTGCTCTTTCAGATTTGTGAGATAAACGTAATCAAAGTGAGGTTATCTAAATCAAAATAGTATGGGGTGTTCATCACAACAAAGGCAACACCAGCAATTGGAGATAGACCAGACAGCACACTCAGGAACAGGACATGGCATCAATGTCTAGGAAAATTTGTCCTCACAGAAATCCCATGCAATTGTGTAGAGCCAAGAGTCTAAAGTTTTCACTTAACCAAGCCCTAGAAGTCTACATTAGATACCTGAAATTACCTGACCAGTAGAGATGAAGAAATACAGTAAAAGGAAAAGGAAGTACCATTTTCAGTTCCAAAGAGATTGAAGGCCCTAAAGATAAGCTTTCAGACAACTAGACTGCAAAACGCTCTCCAGAGCAAGTATTGAAAATGGAGGTGAGGGAAACACTGAAGAACAACAGTGTCTCAGAATCACAAAAGGCAGAATACCAGAAAAGGGGAAGAGAAAGCCTAAAGACGAGCCAAATAATATCAGAAAACTCAGTGGATGAGAAAATATCAGGGCTAACATTCCATCCTAAGCAGACGAGATATTGCAGAGGGACGCGTGAATGACTTTGAAGACAGGGGAACAGAAATCCCTCGGTCAGAAGCACACATAGAAAAGCAAGTGCAAACCAATGAAAACATTGCTGTTGAATCCTGGTTGAAGACAAGGCATGAAAGACTAAAATTCGAAAGAGTCCCAGATGGAAAAGCAAGAGATAAAGAAACAAACAATGTTTGAAAAGTTATGTGTAGAAAAATCAGACTGAAACTTGCTGAAAGCCAAGATAGAATCATCTAGGCGAATTCAGGAAGTACACAGCGTCCAAAAGAGGTGGAATCCCAATAGACTTAGCAGCAGCTGTATGATCCAAATCAACAAAGTTCATGAGCATCCCAGTGATTTAAAATGCGCCTGGAGGAAAGCAACATAGTCACAAGAGAACCTCCAGAGGGGTTTCAGCTGCTATCTCAGCAGCAATATTGCAGGACAGGGAGGAGTGCCAGGACATAGACCATAGCTTGAATGGCAAAATGCTGCCATCTAGGGTAGCCTATGCCACATGTCTAACATTTCTAATAACAGCAGAGCTAGAGAATGCCACAGACCTGCAAATCTTAAAAGAATTCAGCATTTCGAAACTTATCCTAAAGAAAGGTTGAGAATTCTCCCCTGATAGGATAAGCAGCAAGATGAAATGGAAAGAAGAAAACCCTTATTGGAAATGCAAGAAGAGCATGAGTGGAAAAGAAGAAACAAGAAGAAAGCAAGGAGGACATCAAAACCCTAAAGATGGGAGAGGGAAGCAGGAAATCATAGGGGATTGGAAGCACTATCTTAAGGGAGTCAGCTTATATGACTCTCTGTTGGAAGCAAACGGAGAGATGCATGGCCTGACGTGTTTGCAAAGCAAACGAGAAGCAGACCAAGAAAGAATCAAACAAACAAACAACACAAAAAGGGTAGGGTAACATGAATATTCAAAAGAAATTACTCAAGGTGATGTCAAGGATCATTCAGTACGCATCGACCCAGTATCGCGGCTTGAATGTACTCAGCACACCTGTATTCGGAAATCAGAGGCGTGCATTTATATTCGTAAATATTGATTCATATGAGCATATCGGGACCTAACCCAAATGCCGATTTGGAATCCAATGGATTCCTAGTCCGTGATATAGACTTGCAAGTCTTCCAACAGGATGAATGAATGTCATATTCTACACTACGTCGAGAAAAAAATGGCACAAGCCTATAACAAGGAAAAGTAGCTCCGCTAAAGTGTACTAAGATCAAAAGAGACAGGCAGTAAAGTGCACATTGGGGATTGTATCATTCCTAGGAATTTCAGCCCCCTTGAAACAAATGGATAGATATCCCGTGAATGCAGGTGTTTCAGCAGAAATCAACCGACGGCTATGTATTGCGGGTGTGCCCATATTACAGGAACAATAGTTTCCCTTAGTGGGTCTCTGTGTACTGTGAACTGTTAGAAAGTTTAAAGACGTGTGAAACATTCAACTGAAAATGGACACACTTCCCTCCGTTGCTACAGTGCATACAGATCTGAACAAAAGGAAAGAGGGAAGAACAAAGGCCCATGGGACGCTTGTGGGTAGAATCACATTTACCTTAGGAACCTCTCGTCGGATGCAGCCCCTCCCCCAACACTGACAAGATGCAGCAGCCATTGGGGATGGCAGTTAGCGGTTGGATTCCAGGTGGAATGTTGGTGTGTACCGCGAGGCTTGTTGTGGCTGGTGGATCCTAGGTAACCGGGCAGAGTTCTGTGGGTGGATCAGTGCGATGGAGGGGCTGCCGCCCTCTGTGGAGCTTGGCTTAGGTCTTTGGTCCGGGAAGCTGTGTCAGTTCGAGATACTGCTGCTGCCCAAAGACCTGAGTTCACGGGTCAGTTTCCAGAACCTGAAAGGGCAGACAGTGGAAGATCTGCCTGTCTTCAGCTTACTGGAGAGGCTCCGAGGTCCTTTCAGACTTGCCCAGTCCTGTTGAAGTCGACTTTATGGGAGACATGAAGAGAAGCTGGCCGAAAACATGGCTGCACGGATTGAGGAGAGATGCGAACACATTGATGAGAGATGTTCTGCTACAATAGAGAATACTGGCCTGGAGACAGCTGTAGAGGATAGCAGGCTCGAAAGGCATTCATGAGACATATTGAACCTCGCTGATACTAGCAGAAACATACGGAGGGCCACCGTGGACTGGAGGAAGTTCCTCAATTCTCTGCTCCAAGAACGGGTCCAAGATCCCTGACGTCTAAAGAGAAGAGATGGCAGAGATGATAAAAACGCTCATGTTCTTGAAAGAGGTCAGATAATCCACACGACCCAAGGGGCAATTCCAAGCCATTCAGATCAAAGTGCACCAAGCCCAGGTAAGCCTTTTCCCAGGTTTGGGCCTAGCTATCAAGCACTTGCTCTTCCCTCCCCTCCACTCAGGCATCCATTTGGAGGGATCAGTACCTGAGCTGCAATGAAGCCAGTAAGAGAAGAGCAAGCCCCTCCTAGAATAGAGTTCCTCTAGCTTCATCCTCTGTGAACAACAGGGAACCCCATAAAGGTCAAATACTCTCGTATGAAATAGATAGGAATTGAATACTTAGCTCCCACAAAGAAACGATGGCCTTCCGCTAGATTCAGCAAATGCTGGGTTGATGTCTTCTCTGGGGTGAAGGGAGTGTGGTAAGTGAGGGGAATCTTTGACTGAACTTGAATCTGTATTAGGCCTCCGTTTTTCAAGACAGTCTAGGTAAATATTAGAAGTCAGATAGTGAACGGAACTGTAAAAGTCGCCAATGACATGAAAGACACAGCTTATGTGGACCGTCTTTCAATTGAGTCAAGCCCCCGGGGGCAATCTATCATGGGGGTGTAGACTTGGTTGCATTCAAGTGCTTTAGCCAACATGATCGGATGATTAAGCCTTCTCATCACTGATAGAAGAACACCTGGTTCTCAGTAGCCTAGCATAGCTGCAGCAGGGTTCTCATAGCTATAATGCCTCTAGGTTCTTTGGATTCAAAGCTAAATGTATATATTTAGTTCGTTTCCTCTTGTATTTTCCTTGAGAGGGATGTTACACCTTGAAATGCCAACATTGACCAGTAGGTGTCATCGGGAGTAAAGGGCACCCCATGCACAAGTGAATCCAAGCTTGGGGGTTATTTCATGTTTCCATTAGTTATTTCATGGTCCCTGTTGGTTTCGGAGGCTTCAACAGTAAAGAGTTGACATGACCCCTTTAACAGTTCGGACTGCTAGTTTGCATTCTATCTGTCTATGTTTTCCTTAGAGCTGACAAAATGTTACCGAAATTGACAAGTCTGGCTTCTAGGTCGATTTAGTATGTTTCAGAAACTAACTTCATTTTCGTATAACTCCCAAAACATTTATATCAATTCTATTAAATTTTTAAAGACTGCAAATGAGATATCAACACAATGTCAAAACTGGAGTCTTCGGACAATCCCTCCCACCACGGCTGTATAGAAACCAAGAGATAAAAAAAAATCCCATTTCTGTGAAATGTATCTGGAAAGTGTTGATTCATCGATGCCCAGTTGACAGAGAAGCAGTGCAACCTGCGCTCACTCGCTCCCATGAACACAGCAATGGAAACATCCACTCACCCAGCCCTTGGCACAGGACACTTGCCGAAGAGAGGTCTGTTACTTCCAAAGACAGGATGAGGCCTCAGAACACATGGAAGCAGGAGAAGGAAAAGCAGGGAATGGATACCAGTGCATGGTCTGAGCCCTGTTGATGGAGCAGTAAAGGTGAAACTCTCTTTAACTTGGACGCACACTCTCAAGCGGACAGGAGACATGGGATTGAAGGTGATGCGCTGAGTGTTAGAAGAGTGCACAGCAGATGCTTGGCTGACAGAACTCAAAGAATCCAGTGCAAAATATCCCCACAGTTGATTCTGAGACCAAGCTCCGAGCTGCCAAATTTGAGGTAGCAGAGGCAGCGTTCAGGGAGGGATAGGGCTACGGATGGTGGCACACGCTGAGTCTCAGGGATCTGGAGTGCGTTGTGGGATGTGGTGGGTCCTATCAAGAGAGCAAACCGACCTGGGACCCCAATGAGCAAGCAACCACCCTGGCGCGCGCAGTTGAAATTATCGATATGTCCCATGGCCACACCCAGTGCATCTGCAGGACCAGAGACCAATTTGGCATTTTGCCAATAGAGCATGTGTGGGGCTGAATCAGAGATATTGTGCATCGGGTCTGAGGGATCCAGGGGGCCTTGGGTTTGAATTCAGAATGAAAAGCCTTAGGATCTGCTACATTCATAACCTGGGCTGTGATTATGGTTTGGTTTGAGGCACAGGATGTGCAACAGCTCTGTGGTTGACTTCGTGCACCCGTGCCACAAGGATGAGAGGACAAGGAAGTGTGGTTCAAGACCACAGCGTGAGAAGAGGAAGGATATCCTTCAGTTTATCTCTCAAAAGCGGATGCTACACTTTGGATGGCACCGGCACGGTTCGGCAGCGAGGACATCAAGTTCGGGCTGCGGGATTATTCCAGCAGGCCCTGATGTGTGACATCCATAGATATGCTTCCACTGGTGTTTCTGTAGACAGAGAAGCACTTGGAAGAACTGGTTTCAGTGGGACATTCCCGTGGCACTACAAAGCACAAGCGCACTCACACTCTGCTCTTCTGGAAACACTCCAAAATAACAGAGAGTAGAATGCAGAGCTGAGAATCTTTAGAAGCTCCATTTCCACCAGAGGAAGTGTCCTGTGCTCTTTCAGATTTGTGAGATAAGCGTAACCAAAATGAAGTTATCCTATTCGAAAGAGTATGGGGGGTTAATCACAACAAAGGCAACACCAGCAATTGGAGATAGACCAGACAGCACACACAGGAACAGGACATGGCATCAATGTCTTGGAAAATTTGTCCTCACAGAAATCCCATGCAATTGTGTAGAGCCAAGAGTCTAAAGTTTTCACTTAACCAAGCCCTAGAAGTCTACATTAGATACCTGAAATTACCTGACCAGTAGAGATGAAGAAATACAGTAAAAGGAAAAGGAAGTACCATTTTCAGTTCCAAAGAGATTGAAGGCCCTAAAGATAAGCTTTCAGACAACTAGACTGCAAAACCCTCTCCAGAGTAAGGATTGAAAATGGAGGTGAGGGAAACACTGAATAACAACAGTGTCTCAGAATCACATAAGGCAGAATACCAGAAAAGGGGAAGAGAAAGCCTAAAGACGAGCCAAATAATACCAGAAAACTCAGTGGATGAGAAATTATCAGGGCTAGCAATCCGTCCTAAGAAGACGAAATATTGCAGAGTGACGCGTGAATGACTTTGAAGACATGGGAACAGAAATCCCTCGGTCAGAAGCACACATAGGAAAGCAAGTGCAAACCAATGAAAACATTGCTGTTGAATCCTGGTTGAAGACAAGGCATGAAAGACTAAAATTCGAAAGAGTCCCAGATGGAAAAGCAAGAGATAAAGAAACAAACAATGTTTGAAAAGTTATGTGTAGAAAAATCAGACTGAAACTTGCTGAAAGCCAAGATAGAATCATCTAGGCGAATTCAGGAAGTACACAGCGTCCAAAAGAGGTGGAATCCCAATAGACTTAGCAGCAGCTGTATGATCCAAATCAACAAAGTTCATGAGCATCCCAGTGATTTAAAATGCGCCTGGAGGAAAGCAACATAGTCACAAGAGAACCTCCAGAGGGGTTTCAGCTGCTATCTCAGCAGCAATATTGCAGGACAGGGAGGAGTGCCAGGACATAGACCATAGCTTGAATGGCAAAATGCTGCCATCTAGGGTAGCCTATGCCACATGACTAACATTTATAATAACAGCAGAGCTAGAGAATGCCACAGACCTGCAAATCTTAAAAGAATTCAGCATTTCGAAACTTATTCTAAAGAAAGGTTGAGAATTCTCCCCTGATAGGATAAGCAGCAAGATGAAATGGAAAGAAGAAAACCCTTATTGGAAATGCAAGAAGAGCATGAGTGGAAAAGAAGAAACAAGAAGAAAGCAAGGAGGACATCAAAACCCTAAAGATGGGAGAGGGAAGCAGGAAATCATAGGGGATTGGAAGCACTATCTTAAGGGAGTCAGCTTATATGACTCTCTGTTGGAAGCAAACGGAGAGATGCATGGCCTGACGTGTTTGCAAAGCAAACGAGAATGAGACCAAGAAAGAATCAAACAAACAAACAACACAAAAAGGGTAGGGTAACATGAATATTCAAAAGAAATTACTCAAGGTGATGTCAAGGATCATTCAGTACGCATCGACCCAGTATCGCGGCTTGAATGTACTCAGCACACCTGTATTCGGAAATCAGAGGCGTGCATTTATATTCGTAAATATTGATTCATATGAGCATATCGGGACCTAACCCAAATGCCGATTTGGAATCCAATGGATTCCTAGTCCGTGATATAGACTTGCAAGTCTTCCAACAGGATGAATGAATGTCATATTCTACACTACGTCGAGAAAAAATGGCACAAGCCTATAACAAGGAAAAGTAGCTCCGCTAAAGTGTACTAAGATCAAAAGAGACAGGCAGTAAAGTGCACATTGGGGATTGTATCATTCCTAGGAATTTCAGCCCCCTTGAAACAAATGGATAGATATCCCGTGAATGCAGGTGTTTCAGCAGAAATCAACCGACGGCTATGTATTGCGGGTGTGCCCATATTACAGGAACAATAGTTTCCCTTAGTGGGTCTCTGTGTACTGTGAACTGTTAGAAAGTTTAAAGACGTGTGAAACATTCAACTGAAAATGGACACACTTCCCTCCGTTGCTACAGTGCATACAGATCTGAACAAAAGGAAAGAGGGAAGAACAAAGGCCCATGGGACGCTTGTGGGTAGAATCACATTTACCTTAGGAACCTCTCGTCGGATGCAGCCCCTCCCCCAACACTGACAAGATGCAGCAGCCATTGGGGATGGCAGTTAGCGGTTGGATTCCAGGTGGAATGTTGGTGTGTACCGCGAGGCTTGTTGTGGCTGGTGGATCCTAGGTAACCGGGCAGAGTTCTGTGGGTGGATCAGTGCGATGGAGGGGCTGCCGCCCTCTGTGGAGCTTGGCTTAGGTCTTTGGTCCGGGAAGCTGTGTCAGTTCGAGATACTGCTGCTGCCCAAAGACCTGAGTTCACGGGTCAGTTTCCAGAACCTGAAAGGGCAGACAGTGGAAGATCTGCCTGTCTTCAGCTTACTGGAGAGGCTCCGAGGTCCTTTCAGACTTGCCCAGTCCTGTTGAAGTCGACTTTATGGGAGACATGAAGAGAAGCTGGCCGAAAACATGGCTGCACGGATTGAGGAGAGATGCGAACACATTGATGAGAGATGTTCTGCTACAATAGAGAATACTGGCCTGGAGACAGCTGTAGAGGATAGCAGGCTCGAAAGGCATTCATGAGACATATTGAACCTCGCTGATACTAGCAGAAACATACGGAGGGCCACCGTGGACTGGAGGAAGTTCCTCAATTCTCTGCTCCAAGAACGGGTCCAAGATCCCTGACGTCTAAAGAGAAGAGATGGCAGAGATGATAAAAACGCTCATGTTCTTGAAAGAGGTCAGATAATCCACACGACCCAAGGGGCAATTCCAAGCCATTCAGATCAAAGTGCACCAAGCCCAGGTAAGCCTTTTCCCAGGTTTGGGCCTAGCTATCAAGCACTTGCTCTTCCCTCCCCTCCACTCAGGCATCCATTTGGAGGGATCAGTACCTGAGCTGCAATGAAGCCAGTAAGAGAAGAGCAAGCCCCTCCTAGAATCAGAGTTCCTCTAGCTTCATCCTCTGTGAACAACAGGGAACCCCATAAAGGTCAAATACTCTCGTATGAAATAGATAGGAATTGAATACTTAGCTCCCACAAAGAAACGATGGCCTTCCGCTAGATTCAGCAAATGCTGGGTTGATGTCTTCTCTGGGGTGAAGGGAGTGTGGTAAGTGAGGGGAATCTTTGACTGAACTTGAATCTGTATTAGGCCTCCGTTTTTCAAGACAGTCTAGGTAAATATTAGAAGTCAGATAGTGAACGGAACTGTAAAAGTCGCCAATGACATGAAAGACACAGCTTATGTGGACCGTCTTTCAATTGAGTCAAGCCCCCGGGGGCAATCTATCATGGGGGTGCAGACTTGGTTGCATTCAAGTGCTTTAGCCAACATGATCGGATGATTAAGCGTTCTCATCACTGATAGAAGAACACCTGGTTCTCAGTAGCCTAGCATAGCTGCAGCAGGGTTCTCATAGCTATAATGCCTCTAGGTTCTTTGGATTCAAAGCTAAATGTATATATTTAGTTCGTTTCCTCTTGTATTTTCCTTGAGAGGGATGTTACACCTTGAAATGCCAACATTGACCAGTAGGTGTCATCGGGAGTAAAGGGCACCCCATGCACAAGTGAATCCAAGCTTGGGGGTTATTTCATGTTTCCATTAGTTATTTCATGGTTCCTGTTGGTTTCGGAGGCTTCAACAGTAAAGAGTTGACATGACCCCTTTAACAGTTCGGACTGCTAGTTTGCATTCTATCTGTCTATGTTTTCCTTAGAGCTGACAAAATGTTACCGAAATTGACAAGTCTGGCTTCTAGGTCGATTTAGTATGTTTCAGAAACTAACTTCATTTTCGTATAACTCCCAAAACATTTATATCAATTCTATTAAATTTTTAAAGACTGCAAATGAGATATCAACACAATGTCAAAACTGGAGTCTTCGGACAATCCCTCCCACCACGGCTGTATAGAAACCAAGAGATAAAAAAAAATCACATTTCTGTGAAATGTATCTGGAAAGTGTTGATTCATCGATGCCCAGTTGACAGAGAAGCAGTGCAACCTGCGCTCACTCGCTCCCATGAACACAGCAATGGAAACATCCACTCACCCAGCCCTTGGCACAGGACACTTGCCGAAGGGAGGTCTGTGACTTCCAAAGACAGGATGAGGCCTCAGAACACCTGGAAGCAGGAGAAGGAAAAGCAGGGAATGGATACCAGTGCATGGTCTGAGCCCTGTTGATGGAGCAGTAAAGGTGAAACTCTCTTTAACTTGGACGCACACTCTCAAGCGGACAGGAGACATGGGATTGAAGGTGATGCGCTGAGTGTTAGAAGAGTGCACAGCAGATGCTTGGCTGACAGAACTCAAAGAATCCAGTGCAAAATATCCCCACAGTTGATTCTGAGACCAAGCTCCGAGCTGCCAAATTTGAGGTAGCAGAGGCAGCGTTCAGGGAGGGATAGGGCTACGGATGGTGGCACACGCTGAGTCTCAGGGATCTGGAGTGCGTTGTGGGATGTGGTGGGTCCTATCAAGAGAGCAAACCGACCTGGGACCCCAATGAGCAAGCAACCACCCTGGCGCGCGCAGTTGAAATTATCGATATGTCCCATGGCCACACCCAGTGCATCTGCAGGACCAGAGACCAATTTGGCATTTTGCCAATAGAGCATGTGTGGGGCTGAATCAGAGATATTGTGCATCGGGTCTGAGGGATCCAGGGGGCCTTGGGTTTGAATTCAGAATGAAAAGCCTTAGGATCTGCTACATTCATAACCTGGGCTGTGATTATGGTTTGGTTTGAGGCACAGGATGTGCAACAGCTCTGTGGTTGACTTCGTGCACCCGTGCCACAAGGATGAGAGGACAAGGAAGTGTGGTTCAAGACCACAGCGTGAGAAGAGGAAGGATATCCTTCAGTTTATCTCTCAAAAGCGGATGCTACATTTTGGATGGCACCGGCACGGTTCGGCAGCGAGGACATCAAGTTCGGGCTGCGGGATCATTCCAGCAGGCCCTGATGTGTGACATCCATAGATATGCTTCCACTGGTGTTTCTGTAGACAGAGAAGCACTTGGAAGAACTGGTTTCAGTGGGACATTCCCGTGGCACTACAAAGCACAAGCGCACTCACACTCTGCTCTTCTGGAAACACTCCAAAATAACAGAGAGTAGAATGCAGAGCTGAGAATCTTTAGAAGCTCCATTTCCACCAGAGGAAGTGTCCTGTGCTCTTTCAGATTTGTGAGATAAACGTAATCAAAGTGAGGTTATCTAAATCAAAATAGTATGGGGTGTTCATCACAACAAAGGCAACACCAGCAATTGGAGATAGACCAGACAGCACACTCAGGAACAGGACATGGCATCAATGTCTAGGAAAATTTGTCCTCACAGAAATCCCATGCAATTGTGTAGAGCCAAGAGTCTAAAGTTTTCACTTAACCAAGCCCTAGAAGTCTACATTAGATACCTGAAATTACCTGACCAGTAGAGATGAAGAAATACAGTAAAAGGAAAAGGAAGTACCATTTTCAGTTCCAAAGAGATTGAAGGCCCTAAAGATAAGCTTTCAGACAACTAGACTGCAAAACGCTCTCCAGAGCAAGTATTGAAAATGGAGGTGAGGGAAACACTGAAGAACAACAGTGTCTCAGAATCACAAAAGGCAGAATACCAGAAAAGGGGAAGAGAAAGCCTAAAGACGAGCCAAATAATATCAGAAAACTCAGTGGATGAGAAAATATCAGGGCTAACATTCCATCCTAAGCAGACGAGATATTGCAGAGGGACGCGTGAATGACTTTGAAGACAGGGGAACAGAAATCCCTCGGTCAGAAGCACACATAGAAAAGCAAGTGCAAACCAATGAAAACATTGCTGTTGAATCCTGGTTGAAGACAAGGCATGAAAGACTAAAATTCGAAAGAGTCCCAGATGGAAAAGCAAGAGATAAAGAAACAAACAATGTTTGAAAAGTTATGTGTAGAAAAATCAGACTGAAACTTGCTGAAAGCCAAGATAGAATCATCTAGGCGAATTCAGGAAGTACACAGCGTCCAAAAGAGGTGGAATCCCAATAGACTTAGCAGCAGCTGTATGATCCAAATCAACAAAGTTCATGAGCATCCCAGTGATTTAAAATGCGCCTGGAGGAAAGCAACATAGTCACAAGAGAACCTCCAGAGGGGTTTCAGCTGCTATCTCAGCAGCAATATTGCAGGACAGGGAGGAGTGCCAGGACATAGACCATAGCTTGAATGGCAAAATGCTGCCATCTAGGGTAGCCTATGCCACATGTCTAACATTTCTAATAACAGCAGAGCTAGAGAATGCCACAGACCTGCAAATCTTAAAAGAATTCAGCATTTCGAAACTTATCCTAAAGAAAGGTTGAGAATTCTCCCCTGATAGGATAAGCAGCAAGATGAAATGGAAAGAAGAAAACCCTTATTGGAAATGCAAGAAGAGCATGAGTGGAAAAGAAGAAACAAGAAGAAAGCAAGGAGGACATCAAAACCCTAAAGATGGGAGAGGGAAGCAGGAAATCATAGGGGATTGGAAGCACTATCTTAAGGGAGTCAGCTTATATGACTCTCTGTTGGAAGCAAACGGAGAGATGCATGGCCTGACGTGTTTGCAAAGCAAACGAGAAGCAGACCAAGAAAGAATCAAACAAACAAACAACACAAAAAGGGTAGGGTAACATGAATATTCAAAAGAAATTACTCAAGGTGATGTCAAGGATCATTCAGTACGCATCGACCCAGTATCGCGGCTTGAATGTACTCAGCACACCTGTATTCGGAAATCAGAGGCGTGCATTTATATTCGTAAATATTGATTCATATGAGCATATCGGGACCTAACCCAAATGCCGATTTGGAATCCAATGGATTCCTAGTCCGTGATATAGACTTGCAAGTCTTCCAACAGGATGAATGAATGTCATATTCTACACTACGTCGAGAAAAAAATGGCACAAGCCTATAACAAGGAAAAGTAGCTCCGCTAAAGTGTACTAAGATCAAAAGAGACAGGCAGTAAAGTGCACATTGGGGATTGTATCATTCCTAGGAATTTCAGCCCCCTTGAAACAAATGGATAGATATCCCGTGAATGCAGGTGTTTCAGCAGAAATCAACCGACGGCTATGTATTGCGGGTGTGCCCATATTACAGGAACAATAGTTTCCCTTAGTGGGTCTCTGTGTACTGTGAACTGTTAGAAAGTTTAAAGACGTGTGAAACATTCAACTGAAAATGGACACACTTCCCTCCGTTGCTACAGTGCATACAGATCTGAACAAAAGGAAAGAGGGAAGAACAAAGGCCCATGGGACGCTTGTGGGTAGAATCACATTTACCTTAGGAACCTCTCGTCGGATGCAGCCCCTCCCCCAACACTGACAAGATGCAGCAGCCATTGGGGATGGCAGTTAGCGGTTGGATTCCAGGTGGAATGTTGGTGTGTACCGCGAGGCTTGTTGTGGCTGGTGGATCCTAGGTAACCGGGCAGAGTTCTGTGGGTGGATCAGTGCGATGGAGGGGCTGCCGCCCTCTGTGGAGCTTGGCTTAGGTCTTTGGTCCGGGAAGCTGTGTCAGTTCGAGATACTGCTGCTGCCCAAAGACCTGAGTTCACGGGTCAGTTTCCAGAACCTGAAAGGGCAGACAGTGGAAGATCTGCCTGTCTTCAGCTTACTGGAGAGGCTCCGAGGTCCTTTCAGACTTGCCCAGTCCTGTTGAAGTCGACTTTATGGGAGACATGAAGAGAAGCTGGCCGAAAACATGGCTGCACGGATTGAGGAGAGATGCGAACACATTGATGAGAGATGTTCTGCTACAATAGAGAATACTGGCCTGGAGACAGCTGTAGAGGATAGCAGGCTCGAAAGGCATTCATGAGACATATTGAACCTCGCTGATACTAGCAGAAACATACGGAGGGCCACCGTGGACTGGAGGAAGTTCCTCAATTCTCTGCTCCAAGAACGGGTCCAAGATCCCTGACGTCTAAAGAGAAGAGATGGCAGAGATGATAAAAACGCTCATGTTCTTGAAAGAGGTCAGATAATCCACACGACCCAAGGGGCAATTCCAAGCCATTCAGATCAAAGTGCACCAAGCCCAGGTAAGCCTTTTCCCAGGTTTGGGCCTAGCTATCAAGCACTTGCTCTTCCCTCCCCTCCACTCAGGCATCCATTTGGAGGGATCAGTACCTGAGCTGCAATGAAGCCAGTAAGAGAAGAGCAAGCCCCTCCTAGAATAGAGTTCCTCTAGCTTCATCCTCTGTGAACAACAGGGAACCCCATAAAGGTCAAATACTCTCGTATGAAATAGATAGGAATTGAATACTTAGCTCCCACAAAGAAACGATGGCCTTCCGCTAGATTCAGCAAATGCTGGGTTGATGTCTTCTCTGGGGTGAAGGGAGTGTGGTAAGTGAGGGGAATCTTTGACTGAACTTGAATCTGTATTAGGCCTCCGTTTTTCAAGACAGTCTAGGTAAATATTAGAAGTCAGATAGTGAACGGAACTGTAAAAGTCGCCAATGACATGAAAGACACAGCTTATGTGGACCGTCTTTCAATTGAGTCAAGCCCCCGGGGGCAATCTATCATGGGGGTGTAGACTTGGTTGCATTCAAGTGCTTTAGCCAACATGATCGGATGATTAAGCCTTCTCATCACTGATAGAAGAACACCTGGTTCTCAGTAGCCTAGCATAGCTGCAGCAGGGTTCTCATAGCTATAATGCCTCTAGGTTCTTTGGATTCAAAGCTAAATGTATATATTTAGTTCGTTTCCTCTTGTATTTTCCTTGAGAGGGATGTTACACCTTGAAATGCCAACATTGACCAGTAGGTGTCATCGGGAGTAAAGGGCACCCCATGCACAAGTGAATCCAAGCTTGGGGGTTATTTCATGTTTCCATTAGTTATTTCATGGTCCCTGTTGGTTTCGGAGGCTTCAACAGTAAAGAGTTGACATGACCCCTTTAACAGTTCGGACTGCTAGTTTGCATTCTATCTGTCTATGTTTTCCTTAGAGCTGACAAAATGTTACCGAAATTGACAAGTCTGGCTTCTAGGTCGATTTAGTATGTTTCAGAAACTAACTTCATTTTCGTATAACTCCCAAAACATTTATATCAATTCTATTAAATTTTTAAAGACTGCAAATGAGATATCAACACAATGTCAAAACTGGAGTCTTCGGACAATCCCTCCCACCACGGCTGTATAGAAACCAAGAGATAAAAAAAAATCCCATTTCTGTGAAATGTATCTGGAAAGTGTTGATTCATCGATGCCCAGTTGACAGAGAAGCAGTGCAACCTGCGCTCACTCGCTCCCATGAACACAGCAATGGAAACATCCACTCACCCAGCCCTTGGCACAGGACACTTGCCGAAGAGAGGTCTGTTACTTCCAAAGACAGGATGAGGCCTCAGAACACATGGAAGCAGGAGAAGGAAAAGCAGGGAATGGATACCAGTGCATGGTCTGAGCCCTGTTGATGGAGCAGTAAAGGTGAAACTCTCTTTAACTTGGACGCACACTCTCAAGCGGACAGGAGACATGGGATTGAAGGTGATGCGCTGAGTGTTAGAAGAGTGCACAGCAGATGCTTGGCTGACAGAACTCAAAGAATCCAGTGCAAAATATCCCCACAGTTGATTCTGAGACCAAGCTCCGAGCTGCCAAATTTGAGGTAGCAGAGGCAGCGTTCAGGGAGGGATAGGGCTACGGATGGTGGCACACGCTGAGTCTCAGGGATCTGGAGTGCGTTGTGGGATGTGGTGGGTCCTATCAAGAGAGCAAACCGACCTGGGACCCCAATGAGCAAGCAACCACCCTGGCGCGCGCAGTTGAAATTATCGATATGTCCCATGGCCACACCCAGTGCATCTGCAGGACCAGAGACCAATTTGGCATTTTGCCAATAGAGCATGTGTGGGGCTGAATCAGAGATATTGTGCATCGGGTCTGAGGGATCCAGGGGGCCTTGGGTTTGAATTCAGAATGAAAAGCCTTAGGATCTGCTACATTCATAACCTGGGCTGTGATTATGGTTTGGTTTGAGGCACAGGATGTGCAACAGCTCTGTGGTTGACTTCGTGCACCCGTGCCACAAGGATGAGAGGACAAGGAAGTGTGGTTCAAGACCACAGCGTGAGAAGAGGAAGGATATCCTTCAGTTTATCTCTCAAAAGCGGATGCTACACTTTGGATGGCACCGGCACGGTTCGGCAGCGAGGACATCAAGTTCGGGCTGCGGGATTATTCCAGCAGGCCCTGATGTGTGACATCCATAGATATGCTTCCACTGGTGTTTCTGTAGACAGAGAAGCACTTGGAAGAACTGGTTTCAGTGGGACATTCCCGTGGCACTACAAAGCACAAGCGCACTCACACTCTGCTCTTCTGGAAACACTCCAAAATAACAGAGAGTAGAATGCAGAGCTGAGAATCTTTAGAAGCTCCATTTCCACCAGAGGAAGTGTCCTGTGCTCTTTCAGATTTGTGAGATAAGCGTAACCAAAATGAAGTTATCCTATTCGAAAGAGTATGGGGGGTTAATCACAACAAAGGCAACACCAGCAATTGGAGATAGACCAGACAGCACACACAGGAACAGGACATGGCATCAATGTCTTGGAAAATTTGTCCTCACAGAAATCCCATGCAATTGTGTAGAGCCAAGAGTCTAAAGTTTTCACTTAACCAAGCCCTAGAAGTCTACATTAGATACCTGAAATTACCTGACCAGTAGAGATGAAGAAATACAGTAAAAGGAAAAGGAAGTACCATTTTCAGTTCCAAAGAGATTGAAGGCCCTAAAGATAAGCTTTCAGACAACTAGACTGCAAAACCCTCTCCAGAGTAAGGATTGAAAATGGAGGTGAGGGAAACACTGAATAACAACAGTGTCTCAGAATCACATAAGGCAGAATACCAGAAAAGGGGAAGAGAAAGCCTAAAGACGAGCCAAATAATACCAGAAAACTCAGTGGATGAGAAATTATCAGGGCTAGCAATCCGTCCTAAGAAGACGAAATATTGCAGAGTGACGCGTGAATGACTTTGAAGACATGGGAACAGAAATCCCTCGGTCAGAAGCACACATAGGAAAGCAAGTGCAAACCAATGAAAACATTGCTGTTGAATCCTGGTTGAAGACAAGGCATGAAAGACTAAAATTCGAAAGAGTCCCAGATGGAAAAGCAAGAGATAAAGAAACAAACAATGTTTGAAAAGTTATGTGTAGAAAAATCAGACTGAAACTTGCTGAAAGCCAAGATAGAATCATCTAGGCGAATTCAGGAAGTACACAGCGTCCAAAAGAGGTGGAATCCCAATAGACTTAGCAGCAGCTGTATGATCCAAATCAACAAAGTTCATGAGCATCCCAGTGATTTAAAATGCGCCTGGAGGAAAGCAACATAGTCACAAGAGAACCTCCAGAGGGGTTTCAGCTGCTATCTCAGCAGCAATATTGCAGGACAGGGAGGAGTGCCAGGACATAGACCATAGCTTGAATGGCAAAATGCTGCCATCTAGGGTAGCCTATGCCACATGACTAACATTTATAATAACAGCAGAGCTAGAGAATGCCACAGACCTGCAAATCTGAAAAGAATTCAGCATTTCGAAACTTATTCTAAAGAAAGGTTGAGAATTCTCCCCTGATAGGATAAGCAGCAAGATGAAATGGAAAGAAGAAAACCCTTATTGGAAATGCAAGAAGAGCATGAGTGGAAAAGAAGAAACAAGAAGAAAGCAAGGAGGACATCAAAACCCTAAAGATGGGAGAGGGAAGCAGGAAATCATAGGGGATTGGAAGCACTATCTTAAGGGAGTCAGCTTATATGACTCTCTGTTGGAAGCAAACGGAGAGATGCATGGCCTGACGTGTTTGCAAAGCAAACGAGAATGAGACCAAGAAAGAATCAAACAAACAAACAACACAAAAAGGGTAGGGTAACATGAATATTCAAAAGAAATTACTCAAGGTGATGTCAAGGATCATTCAGTACGCATCGACCCAGTATCGCGGCTTGAATGTACTCAGCACACCTGTATTCGGAAATCAGAGGCGTGCATTTATATTCGTAAATATTGATTCATATGAGCATATCGGGACCTAACCCAAATGCCGATTTGGAATCCAATGGATTCCTAGTCCGTGATATAGACTTGCAAGTCTTCCAACAGGATGAATGAATGTCATATTCTACACTACGTCGAGAAAAAATGGCACAAGCCTATAACAAGGAAAAGTAGCTCCGCTAAAGTGTACTAAGATCAAAAGAGACAGGCAGTAAAGTGCACATTGGGGATTGTATCATTCCTAGGAATTTCAGCCCCCTTGAAACAAATGGATAGATATCCCGTGAATGCAGGTGTTTCAGCAGAAATCAACCGACGGCTATGTATTGCGGGTGTGCCCATATTACAGGAACAATAGTTTCCCTTAGTGGGTCTCTGTGTACTGTGAACTGTTAGAAAGTTTAAAGACGTGTGAAACATTCAACTGAAAATGGACACACTTCCCTCCGTTGCTACAGTGCATACAGATCTGAACAAAAGGAAAGAGGGAAGAACAAAGGCCCATGGGACGCTTGTGGGTAGAATCACATTTACCTTAGGAACCTCTCGTCGGATGCAGCCCCTCCCCCAACACTGACAAGATGCAGCAGCCATTGGGGATGGCAGTTAGCGGTTGGATTCCAGGTGGAATGTTGGTGTGTACCGCGAGGCTTGTTGTGGCTGGTGGATCCTAGGTAACCGGGCAGAGTTCTGTGGGTGGATCAGTGCGATGGAGGGGCTGCCGCCCTCTGTGGAGCTTGGCTTAGGTCTTTGGTCCGGGAAGCTGTGTCAGTTCGAGATACTGCTGCTGCCCAAAGACCTGAGTTCACTGGTCAGTTTCCAGAACCTGAAAGGGCAGACAGTGGAAGATCTGCCTGTCTTCAGCTTACTGGAGAGGCTCCGAGGTCCTTTCAGACTTGCCCAGTCCTGTTGAAGTCGACTTTATGGGAGACATGAAGAGAAGCTGGCCGAAAACATGGCTGCACGGATTGAGGAGAGATGCGAACACATTGATGAGAGATGTTCTGCTACAATAGAGAATACTGGCCTGGAGACAGCTGTAGAGGATAGCAGGCTCGAAAGGCATTCATGAGACATATTGAACCTCGCTGATACTAGCAGAAACATACGGAGGGCCACCGTGGACTGGAGGAAGTTCCTCAATTCTCTGCTCCAAGAACGGGTCCAAGATCCCTGACGTCTAAAGAGAAGAGATGGCAGAGATGATAAAAACGCTCATGTTCTTGAAAGAGGTCAGATAATCCACACGACCCAAGGGGCAATTCCAAGCCATTCAGATCAAAGTGCACCAAGCCCAGGTAAGCCTTTTCCCAGGTTTGGGCCTAGCTATCAAGCACTTGCTCTTCCCTCCCCTCCACTCAGGCATCCATTTGGAGGGATCAGTACCTGAGCTGCAATGAAGCCAGTAAGAGAAGAGCAAGCCCCTCCTAGAATCAGAGTTCCTCTAGCTTCATCCTCTGTGAACAACAGGGAACCCCATAAAGGTCAAATACTCTCGTATGAAATAGATAGGAATTGAATACTTAGCTCCCACAAAGAAACGATGGCCTTCCGCTAGATTCAGCAAATGCTGGGTTGATGTCTTCTCTGGGGTGAAGGGAGTGTGGTAAGTGAGGGGAATCTTTGACTGAACTTGAATCTGTATTAGGCCTCCGTTTTTCAAGACAGTCTAGGTAAATATTAGAAGTCAGATAGTGAACGGAACTGTAAAAGTCGCCAATGACATGAAAGACACAGCTTATGTGGACCGTCTTTCAATTGAGTCAAGCCCCCGGGGGCAATCTATCATGGGGGTGCAGACTTGGTTGCATTCAAGTGCTTTAGCCAACATGATCGGATGATTAAGCGTTCTCATCACTGATAGAAGAACACCTGGTTCTCAGTAGCCTAGCATAGCTGCAGCAGGGTTCTCATAGCTATAATGCCTCTAGGTTCTTTGGATTCAAAGCTAAATGTATATATTTAGTTCGTTTCCTCTTGTATTTTCCTTGAGAGGGATGTTACACCTTGAAATGCCAACATTGACCAGTAGGTGTCATCGGGAGTAAAGGGCACCCCATGCACAAGTGAATCCAAGCTTGGGGGTTATTTCATGTTTCCATTAGTTATTTCATGGTTCCTGTTGGTTTCGGAGGCTTCAACAGTAAAGAGTTGACATGACCCCTTTAACAGTTCGGACTGCTAGTTTGCATTCTATCTGTCTATGTTTTCCTTAGAGCTGACAAAATGTTACCGAAATTGACAAGTCTGGCTTCTAGGTCGATTTAGTATGTTTCAGAAACTAACTTCATTTTCGTATAACTCCCAAAACATTTATATCAATTCTATTAAATTTTTAAAGACTGCAAATGAGATATCAACACAATGTCAAAACTGGAGTCTTCGGACAATCCCTCCCACCACGGCTGTATAGAAACCAAGAGATAAAAAAAAATCACATTTCTGTGAAATGTATCTGGAAAGTGTTGATTCATCGATGCCCAGTTGACAGAGAAGCAGTGCAACCTGCGCTCACTCGCTCCCATGAACACAGCAATGGAAACATCCACTCACCCAGCCCTTGGCACAGGACACTTGCCGAAGGGAGGTCTGTTACTTCCAAAGACAGGATGAGGCCTCAGAACACCTGGAAGCAGGAGAAGGAAAAGCAGGGAATGGATACCAGTGCATGGTCTGAGCCCTGTTGATGGAGCAGTAAAGGTGAAACTCTCTTTAACTTGGACGCACACTCTCAAGCGGACAGGAGACATGGGATTGAAGGTGATGCGCTGAGTGTTAGAAGAGTGCACAGCAGATGCTTGGCTGACAGAACTCAAAGAATCCAGTGCAAAATATCCCCACAGTTGATTCTGAGACCAAGCTCCGAGCTGCCAAATTTGAGGTAGCAGAGGCAGCGTTCAGGGAGGGATAGGGCTACGGATGGTGGCACACGCTGAGTCTCAGGGATCTGGAGTGCGTTGTGGGATGTGGTGGGTCCTATCAAGAGAGCAAACCGACCTGGGACCCCAATGAGCAAGCAACCACCCTGGCGCGCGCAGTTGAAATTATCGATATGTCCCATGGCCACACCCAGTGCATCTGCAGGACCAGAGACCAATTTGGCATTTTGCCAATAGAGCATGTGTGGGGCTGAATCAGAGATATTGTGCATCGGGTCTGAGGGATCCAGGGGGCCTTGGGTTTGAATTCAGAATGAAAAGCCTTAGGATCTGCTACATTCATAACCTGGGCTGTGATTATGGTTTGGTTTGAGGCACAGGATGTGCAACAGCTCTGTGGTTGACTTCGTGCACCCGTGCCACAAGGATGAGAGGACAAGGAAGTGTGGTTCAAGACACAGCGTGAGAAGAGGAAGGATATCCTTCAGTTTATCTCTCAAAAGCGGATGCTACATTTTGGATGGCACCGGCACGGTTCGGCAGCGAGGACATCAAGTTCGGGCTGCGGGATCATTCCAGCAGGCCCTGATGTGTGACATCCATAGATATGCTTCCACTGGTGTTTCTGTAGACAGAGAAGCACTTGGAAGAACTGGTTTCAGTGGGACAGTCCCGTGGCACTACAAAGCACAAGCGCACTCACACTCTGCTCTTCTGGAAACACTCCAAAATAACAGAGAGTAGAATGCAGAGCTGAGAATCTTTAGAAGCTTCATTTCCACCAGAGGAAGTGTCCTGTGCTCTTTCAGATTTGTGAGATAAACGTAATCAAAGTGAGGTTATATAAATCAAAATAGTATGGGGTTTTCATCACAACAAAGGCAACACCAGAAATTGGAGATAGACCAGACAGCACACACAGGAACAGGACATGGCATCAATGTCTAGGAAAATTTGTCCTCACAGAAATCCCATGCAATTGTGTAGAGCCAAGAGTCTAAAGTTTTCACTTAACCAAGCCCTAGAAGTCTACATTAGATACCTGAAATTACCTGACCAGTAGAGATGAAGAAATAGAGTAAAAGGAAAAGGAAGTACCATTTTCAGTTCCAAAGAGATTGAAGGCCCTAAAGATAAGCTTTCAGACAACTAGACTGCAAAACGCTCTCCAGAGCAAGTATTGAAAATGGAGGTGAGGGAAACACTGAAGAACAACAGTGTCTCAGAATCACAAAAGGCAGAATACCAGAAAAGGGGAAGAGAAAGCCTAAAGACGAGCCAAATAATATCAGAAAACTCAGTGGATGAGAAAATATCAGGGCTAACATTCCGTCCTAAGCAGACGAGATATTGCAGAGGGACGCGTGAATGACTTTGAAGACAGGGGAACAGAAATCCCTCGGTCAGAAGCACACATAGAAAAGCAAGTGCAAACCAATGAAAACATTGCTGTTGAATCCTGGTTGAAGACAAGGCATGAAAGACTAAAATTCGAAAGAGTCCCAGATGGAAAAGCAAGAGATAAAGAAACAAACAATGTTTGAAAAGTTATGTGTAGAAAAATCAGACTGAAACTTGCTGAAAGCCAAGATAGAATCATCTAGGCGAATTCAGGAAGTACACAGCGTCCAAAAGAGGTGGAATCCCAATAGACTTAGCAGCAGCTGTATGATCCAAATCAACAAAGTTCATGAGCATCCCAGTGATTTAAAATGCGCCTGGAGGAAAGCAACATAGTCACAAGAGAACCTCCAGAGGGGTTTCAGCTGCTATCTCAGCAGCAATATTGCAGGACAGGGAGGAGTGCCAGGACATAGACCATAGCTTGAATGGCAAAATGCTGCCATCTAGGGTAGCCTATGCCACATGTCTAACATTTCTAATAACAGCAGAGCTAGAGAATGCCACAGACCTGCAAATCTGAAAAGAATTCAGCATTTCGAAACTTATCCTAAAGAAAGGTTGAGAATTCTCCCCTGATAGGATAAGCAGCAAGATGAAATGGAAAGAAGAAAACCCTTATTGGAAATGCAAGAAGAGCATGAGTGGAAAAGAAGAAACAAGAAGAAAGCAAGGAGGACATCAAAACCCTAAAGATGGGAGAGGGAAGCAGGAAATCATAGGGGATTGGAAGCACTATCTTAAGGGAGTCAGCTTATATGACTCTCTGTTGGAAGCAAACGGAGAGATGCATGGCCTGACGTGTTTGCAAAGCAAACGAGAAGCAGACCAAGAAAGAATCAAACAAACAAACAACACAAAAAGGGTAGGGTAACATGAATATTCAAAAGAAATTACTCAAGGTGATGTCAAGGATCATTCAGTACGCATCGACCCAGTATCGCGGCTTGAATGTACTCAGCACACCTGTATTCGGAAATCAGAGGCGTGCATTTATATTCGTAAATATTGATTCATATGAGCATATCGGGACCTAACCCAAATGCCGATTTGGAATCCAATGGATTCCTAGTCCGTGATATAGACTTGCAAGTCTTCCAACAGGATGAATGAATGTCATATTCTACACTACGTCGAGAAAAAATGGCACAAGCCTATAACAAGGAAAAGTAGCTCCGCTAAAGTGTACTAAGATCAAAAGAGACAGGCAGTAAAGTGCACATTGGGGATTGTATCATTCCTAGGAATTTCAGCCCCCTTGAAACAAATGGATAGATATCCCGTGAATGCAGGTGTTTCAGCAGAAATCAACCGACGGCTATGTATTGCGGGTGTGCCCATATTACAGGAACAATAGTTTCCCTTAGTGGGTCTCTGTGTACTGTGAACTGTTAGAAAGTTTAAAGACGTGTGAAACATTCAACTGAAAATGGACACACTTCCCTCCGTTGCTACAGTGCATACAGATCTGAACAAAAGGAAAGAGGGAAGAACAAAGGCCCATGGGACGCTTGTGGGTAGAATCACATTTACCTTAGGAACCTCTCGTCGGATGCAGCCCCTCCCCCAACACTGACAAGATGCAGCAGCCATTGGGGATGGCAGTTAGCGGTTGGATTCCAGGTGGAATGTTGGTGTGTACCGCGAGGCTTGTTGTGGCTGGTGGATCCTAGGTAACCGGGCAGAGTTCTGTGGGTGGATCAGTGCGATGGAGGGGCTGCCGCCCTCTGTGGAGCTTGGCTTAGGTCTTTGGTCCGGGAAGCTGTGTCAGTTCGAGATACTGCTGCTGCCCAAAGACCTGAGTTCACTGGTCAGTTTCCAGAACCTGAAAGGGCAGACAGTGGAAGATCTGCCTGTCTTCAGCTTACTGGAGAGGCTCCGAGGTCCTTTCAGACTTGCCCAGTCCTGTTGAAGTCGACTTTATGGGAGACATGAAGAGAAGCTGGCCGAAAACATGGCTGCACGGATTGAGGAGAGATGCGAACACATTGATGAGAGATGTTCTGCTACAATAGAGAATACTGGCCTGGAGACAGCTGTAGAGGATAGCAGGCTCGAAAGGCATTCATGAGACATATTGAACCTCGCTGATACTAGCAGAAACATACGGAGGGCCACCGTGGACTGGAGGAAGTTCCTCAATTCTCTGCTCCAAGAACGGGTCCAAGATCCCTGACGTCTAAAGAGAAGAGATGGCAGAGATGATAAAAACGCTCATGTTCTTGAAAGAGGTCAGATAATCCACACGACCCAAGGGGCAATTCCAAGCCATTCAGATCAAAGTGCACCAAGCCCAGGTAAGCCTTTTCCCAGGTTTGGGCCTAGCTATCAAGCACTTGCTCTTCCCTCCCCTCCACTCAGGCATCCATTTGGAGGGATCAGTACCTGAGCTGCAATGAAGCCAGTAAGAGAAGAGCAAGCCCCTCCTAGAATCAGAGTTCCTCTAGCTTCATCCTCTGTGAACAACAGGGAACCCCATAAAGGTCAAATACTCTCGTATGAAATAGATAGGAATTGAATACTTAGCTCCCACAAAGAAACGATGGCCTTCCGCTAGATTCAGCAAATGCTGGGTTGATGTCTTCTCTGGGGTGAAGGGAGTGTGGTAAGTGAGGGGAATCTTTGACTGAACTTGAATCTGTATTAGGCCTCCGTTTTTCAAGACAGTCTAGGTAAATATTAGAAGTCAGATAGTGAACGGAACTGTAAAAGTCGCCAATGACATGAAAGACACAGCTTATGTGGACCGTCTTTCAATTGAGTCAAGCCCCCGGGGGCAATCTATCATGGGGGTGCAGACTTGGTTGCATTCAAGTGCTTTAGCCAACATGATCGGATGATTAAGCGTTCTCATCACTGATAGAAGAACACCTGGTTCTCAGTAGCCTAGCATAGCTGCAGCAGGGTTCTCATAGCTATAATGCCTCTAGGTTCTTTGGATTCAAAGCTAAATGTATATATTTAGTTCGTTTCCTCTTGTATTTTCCTTGAGAGGGATGTTACACCTTGAAATGCCAACATTGACCAGTAGGTGTCATCGGGAGTAAAGGGCACCCCATGCACAAGTGAATCCAAGCTTGGGGGTTATTTCATGTTTCCATTAGTTATTTCATGGTTCCTGTTGGTTTCGGAGGCTTCAACAGTAAAGAGTTGACATGACCCCTTTAACAGTTCGGACTGCTAGTTTGCATTCTATCTGTCTATGTTTTCCTTAGAGCTGACAAAATGTTACCGAAATTGACAAGTCTGGCTTCTAGGTCGATTTAGTATGTTTCAGAAACTAACTTCATTTTCGTATAACTCCCAAAACATTTATATCAATTCTATTAAATTTTTAAAGACTGCAAATGAGATATCAACACAATGTCAAAACTGGAGTCTTCGGACAATCCCTCCCACCACGGCTGTATAGAAACCAAGAGATAAAAAAAAATCACATTTCTGTGAAATGTATCTGGAAAGTGTTGATTCATCGATGCCCAGTTGACAGAGAAGCAGTGCAACCTGCGCTCACTCGCTCCCATGAACACAGCAATGGAAACATCCACTCACCCAGCCCTTGGCACAGGACACTTGCCGAAGGGAGGTCTGTTACTTCCAAAGACAGGATGAGGCCTCAGAACACCTGGAAGCAGGAGAAGGAAAAGCAGGGAATGGATACCAGTGCATGGTCTGAGCCCTGTTGATGGAGCAGTAAAGGTGAAACTCTCTTTAACTTGGACGCACACTCTCAAGCGGACAGGAGACATGGGATTGAAGGTGATGCGCTGAGTGTTAGAAGAGTGCACAGCAGATGCTTGGCTGACAGAACTCAAAGAATCCAGTGCAAAATATCCCCACAGTTGATTCTGAGACCAAGCTCCGAGCTGCCAAATTTGAGGTAGCAGAGGCAGCGTTCAGGGAGGGATAGGGCTACGGATGGTGGCACACGCTGAGTCTCAGGGATCTGGAGTGCGTTGTGGGATGTGGTGGGTCCTATCAAGAGAGCAAACCGACCTGGGACCCCAATGAGCAAGCAACCACCCTGGCGCGCGCAGTTGAAATTATCGATATGTCCCATGGCCACACCCAGTGCATCTGCAGGACCAGAGACCAATTTGGCATTTTGCCAATAGAGCATGTGTGGGGCTGAATCAGAGATATTGTGCATCGGGTCTGAGGGATCCAGGGGGCCTTGGGTTTGAATTCAGAATGAAAAGCCTTAGGATCTGCTACATTCATAACCTGGGCTGTGATTATGGTTTGGTTTGAGGCACAGGATGTGCAACAGCTCTGTGGTTGACTTCGTGCACCCGTGCCACAAGGATGAGAGGACAAGGAAGTGTGGTTCAAGACCACAGCATGAGAAGAGGAAGGATATCCTTCAGTTTATCTCTCAAAAGCGGATGCTACATTTTGGATGGCACCGGCACGGTTCGGCAGCGAGGACATCAAGTTCGGGCTGCGGGATCATTCCAGCAGGCCCTGATGTGTGACATCCATAGATATGCTTCCACTGGTGTTTCTGTAGACAGAGAAGCACTTGGAAGAACTGGTTTCAGTGGGACAGTCCCGTGGCACTACAAAGCACAAGCGCACTCACACTCTGCTCTTCTGGAAACACTCCAAAATAACAGAGAGTAGAATGCAGAGCTGAGAATCTTTAGAAGCTTCATTTCCACCAGAGGAAGTGTCCTGTGCTCTTTCAGATTTGTGAGATAAACGTAATCAAAGTGAGGTTATATAAATCAAAATAGTATGGGGTTTTCATCACAACAAAGGCAACACCAGAAATTGGAGATAGACCAGACAGCACACACAGGAACAGGACATGGCATCAATGTCTAGGAAAATTTGTCCTCACAGAAATCCCATGCAATTGTGTAGAGCCAAGAGTCTAAAGTTTTCACTTAACCAAGCCCTAGAAGTCTACATTAGATACCTGAAATTACCTGACCAGTAGAGATGAAGAAATACAGTAAAAGGAAAAGGAAGTACCATTTTCAGTTCCAAAGAGATTGAAGGCCCTAAAGATAAGCTTTCAGACAACTAGACTGCAAAACGCTCTCCAGAGCAAGTATTGAAAATGGAGGTGAGGGAAACACTGAAGAACAACAGTGTCTCAGAATCACAAAAGGCAGAATACCAGAAAAGGGGAAGAGAAAGCCTAAAGACGAGCCAAATAATATCAGAAAACTCAGTGGATGAGAAAATATCAGGGCTAACATTCCGTCCTAAGCAGACGAGATATTGCAGAGGGACGCGTGAATGACTTTGAAGACAGGGGAACAGAAATCCCTCGGTCAGAAGCACACATAGAAAAGCAAGTGCAAACCAATGAAAACATTGCTGTTGAATCCTGGTTGAAGACAAGGCATGAAAGACTAAAATTCGAAAGAGTCCCAGATGGAAAAGCAAGAGATAAAGAAACAAACAATGTTTGAAAAGTTATGTGTAGAAAAATCAGACTGAAACTTGCTGAAAGCCAAGATAGAATCATCTAGGCGAATTCAGGAAGTACACAGCGTCCAAAAGAGGTGGAATCCCAATAGACTTAGCAGCAGCTGTATGATCCAAATCAACAAAGTTCATGAGCATCCCAGTGATTTAAAATGCGCCTGGAGGAAAGCAACATAGTCACAAGAGAACCTCCAGAGGGGTTTCAGCTGCTATCTCAGCAGCAATATTGCAGGACAGGGAGGAGTGCCAGGACATAGACCATAGCTTGAATGGCAAAATGCTGCCATCTAGGGTAGCCTATGCCACATGTCTAACATTTCTAATAACAGCAGAGCTAGAGAATGCCACAGACCTGCAAATCTGAAAAGAATTCAGCATTTCGAAACTTATCCTAAAGAAAGGTTGAGAATTCTCCCCTGATAGGATAAGCAGCAAGATGAAATGGAAAGAAGAAAACCCTTATTGGAAATGCAAGAAGAGCATGAGTGGAAAAGAAGAAACAAGAAGAAAGCAAGGAGGACATCAAAACCCTAAAGATGGGAGAGGGAAGCAGGAAATCATAGGGGATTGGAAGCACTATCTTAAGGGAGTCAGCTTATATGACTCTCTGTTGGAAGCAAACGGAGAGATGCATGGCCTGACGTGTTTGCAAAGCAAACGAGAAGCAGACCAAGAAAGAATCAAACAAACAAACAACACAAAAAGGGTAGGGTAACATGAATATTCAAAAGAAATTACTCAAGGTGATGTCAAGGATCATTCAGTACGCATCGACCCAGTATCGCGGCTTGAATGTACTCAGCACACCTGTATTCGGAAATCAGAGGCGTGCATTTATATTCGTAAATATTGATTCATATGAGCATATCGGGACCTAACCCAAATGCCGATTTGGAATCCAATGGATTCCTAGTCCGTGATATAGACTTGCAAGTCTTCCAACAGGATGAATGAATGTCATATTCTACACTACGTCGAGAAAAAATGGCACAAGCCTATAACAAGGAAAAGTAGCTCCGCTAAAGTGTACTAAGATCAAAAGAGACAGGCAGTAAAGTGCACATTGGGGATTGTATCATTCCTAGGAATTTCAGCCCCCTTGAAACAAATGGATAGATATCCCGTGAATGCAGGTGTTTCAGCAGAAATCAACCGACGGCTATGTATTGCGGGTGTGCCCATATTACAGGAACAATAGTTTCCCTTAGTGGGTCTCTGTGTACTGTGAACTGTTAGAAAGTTTAAAGACGTGTGAAACATTCAACTGAAAATGGACACACTTCCCTCCGTTGCTACAGTGCATACAGATCTGAACAAAAGGAAAGAGGGAAGAACAAAGGCCCATGGGACGCTTGTGGGTAGAATCACATTTACCTTAGGAACCTCTCGTCGGATGCAGCCCCTCCCCCAACACTGAAAAGATGCAGCAGCCATTGGGGATGGCAGTTAGCGGTTGGATTCCAGGTGGAATGTTGGTGTGTACCGCGAGGCTTGTTGTGGCTGGTGGATCCTAGGTAACCGGGCAGAGTTCTGTGGGTGGATCAGTGCGATGGAGGGGCTGCCGCCCTCTGTGGAGCTTGGCTTAGGTCTTTGGTCCGGGAAGCTGTGTCAGTTCGAGATACTGCTGCTGCCCAAAGACCTGAGTTCACGGGTCAGTTTCCAGAACCTGAAAGGGCAGACAGTGGAAGATCTGCCTGTCTTCAGCTTACTGGAGAGGCTCCGAGGTCCTTTCAGACTTGCCCAGTCCTGTTGAAGTCGACTTTATGGGAGACATGAAGAGAAGCTGGCCGAAAACATGGCTGCACGGATTGAGGAGAGATGCGAACACATTGATGAGAGATGTTCTGCTACAATAGAGAATACTGGCCTGGAGACAGCTGTAGAGGATAGCAGGCTCGAAAGGCATTCATGAGACATATTGAACCTCGCTGATACTAGCAGAAACATACGGAGGGCCACCGTGGACTGGAGGAAGTTCCTCAATTCTCTGCTCCAAGAACGGGTCCAAGATCCCTGACGTCTAAAGAGAAGAGATGGCAGAGATGATAAAAACGCTCATGTTCTTGAAAGAGGTCAGATAATCCACACGACCCAAGGGGCAATTCCAAGCCATTCAGATCAAAGTGCACCAAGCCCAGGTAAGCCTTTTCCCAGGTTTGGGCCTAGCTATCAAGCACTTGCTCTTCCCTCCCCTCCACTCAGGCATCCATTTGGAGGGATCAGTACCTGAGCTGCAATGAAGCCAGTAAGAGAAGAGCAAGCCCCTCCTAGAATCAGAGTTCCTCTAGCTTCATCCTCTGTGAACAACAGGGAACCCCATAAAGGTCAAATACTCTCGTATGAAATAGATAGGAATTGAATACTTAGCTCCCACAAAGAAACGATGGCCTTCCGCTAGATTCAGCAAATGCTGGGTTGATGTCTTCTCTGGGGTGAAGGGAGTGTGGTAAGTGAGGGGAATCTTTGACTGAACTTGAATCTGTATTAGGCCTCCGTTTTTCAAGACAGTCTAGGTAAATATTAGAAGTCAGATAGTGAACGGAACTGTAAAAGTCGCCAATGACATGAAAGACACAGCTTATGTGGACCGTCTTTCAATTGAGTCAAGCCCCCGGGGGCAATCTATCATGGGGGTGCAGACTTGGTTGCATTCAAGTGCTTTAGCCAACATGATCGGATGATTAAGCGTTCTCATCACTGATAGAAGAACACCTGGTTCTCAGTAGCCTAGCATAGCTGCAGCAGGGTTCTCATAGCTATAATGCCTCTAGGTTCTTTGGATTCAAAGCTAAATGTATATATTTAGTTCGTTTCCTCTTGTATTTTCCTTGAGAGGGATGTTACACCTTGAAATGCCAACATTGACCAGTAGGTGTCATCGGGAGTAAAGGGCACCCCATGCACAAGTGAATCCAAGCTTGGGGGTTATTTCATGTTTCCATTAGTTATTTCATGGTTCCTGTTGGTTTCGGAGGCTTCAACAGTAAAGAGTTGACATGACCCCTTTAACAGTTCGGACTGCTAGTTTGCATTCTATCTGTCTATGTTTTCCTTAGAGCTGACAAAATGTTACCGAAATTGACAAGTCTGGCTTCTAGGTCGATTTAGTATGTTTCAGAAACTAACTTCATTTTCGTATAACTCCCAAAACATTTATATCAATTCTATTAAATTTTTAAAGACTGCAAATGAGATATCAACACAATGTCAAAACTGGAGTCTTCGGACAATCCCTCCCACCACGGCTGTATAGAAACCAAGAGATAAAAAAAAATCACATTTCTGTGAAATGTATCTGGAAAGTGTTGATTCATCGATGCCCAGTTGACAGAGAAGCAGTGCAACCTGCGCTCACTCGCTCCCATGAACACAGCAATGGAAACATCCACTCACCCAGCCCTTGGCACAGGACACTTGCCGAAGGGAGGTCTGTTACTTCCAAAGACAGGATGAGGCCTCAGAACACCTGGAAGCAGGAGAAGGAAAAGCAGGGAATGGATACCAGTGCATGGTCTGAGCCCTGTTGATGGAGCAGTAAAGGTGAAACTCTCTTTAACTTGGACGCACACTCTCAAGCGGACAGGAGACATGGGATTGAAGGTGATGCGCTGAGTGTTAGAAGAGTGCACAGCAGATGCTTGGCTGACAGAACTCAAAGAATCCAGTGCAAAATATCCCCACAGTTGATTCTGAGACCAAGCTCCGAGCTGCCAAATTTGAGGTAGCAGAGGCAGCGTTCAGGGAGGGATAGGGCTACGGATGGTGGCACACGCTGAGTCTCAGGGATCTGGAGTGCGTTGTGGGATGTGGTGGGTCCTATCAAGAGAGCAAACCGACCTGGGACCCCAATGAGCAAGCAACCACCCTGGCGCGCGCAGTTGAAATTATCGATATGTCCCATGGCCACACCCAGTGCATCTGCAGGACCAGAGACCAATTTGGCATTTTGCCAATAGAGCATGTGTGGGGCTGAATCAGAGATATTGTGCATCGGGTCTGAGGGATCCAGGGGGCCTTGGGTTTGAATTCAGAATGAAAAGCCTTAGGATCTGCTACATTCATAACCTGGGCTGTGATTATGGTTTGGTTTGAGGCACAGGATGTGCAACAGCTCTGTGGTTGACTTCGTGCACCCGTGCCACAAGGATGAGAGGACAAGGAAGTGTGGTTCAAGACCACAGCGTGAGAAGAGGAAGGATATCCTTCAGTTTATCTCTCAAAAGCGGATGCTACATTTTGGATGGCACCGGCACGGTTCGGCAGCGAGGACATCAAGTTCGGGCTGCGGGATCATTCCAGCAGGCCCTGATGTGTGACATCCATAGATATGCTTCCACTGGTGTTTCTGTAGACAGAGAAGCACTTGGAAGAACTGGTTTCAGTGGGACATTCCCGTGGCACTACAAAGCACAAGCGCACTCACACTCTGCTCTTCTGGAAACACTCCAAAATAACAGAGAGTAGAATGCAGAGCTGAGAATCTTTAGAAGCTCCATTTCCACCAGAGGAAGTGTCCTGTGCTCTTTCAGATTTGTGAGATAAGCGTAACCAAAATGAAGTTATCCTATTCGAAAGAGTATGGGGGGTTAATCACAACAAAGGCAACACCAGCAATTGGAGATAGACCAGACAGCACACACAGGAACAGGACATGGCATCAATGTCTTGGAAAATTTGTCCTCACAGAAATCCCATGCAATTGTGTAGAGCCAAGAGTCTAAAGTTTTCACTTAACCAAGCCCTAGAAGTCTACATTAGATACCTGAAATTACCTGACCAGTAGAGATGAAGAAATACAGTAAAAGGAAAAGGAAGTACCATTTTCAGTTCCAAAGAGATTGAAGGCCCTAAAGATAAGCTTTCAGACAACTAGACTGCAAAACCCTCTCCAGAGCAAGGATTGAAAATGGAGGTGAGGGAAACACTGAATAACAACAGTGTCTCAGAATCACATAAGGCAGAATACCAGAAAAGGGGAAGAGAAAGCCTAAAGACGAGCCAAATAATATCAGAAAACTCAGTGGATGAGAAATTATCAGGGCTAGCAATCCGACCTAAGAAGACGAATTATTGCAGAGTGACGCGTGAATGACTTTGAAGACATGGGAACAGAAATCCCTCGGTCAGAAGCACACATAGGAAAGCAAGTGCAAACCAATGAAAACATTGCTGTTGAATCCTGGTTGAAGACAAGGCATGAAAGACTAAAATTCGAAAGAGTCCCAGATGGAAAAGCAAGAGATAAAAAAACAAACAATGTTTGAAAAGTTATGTGTAGAAAAATCAGACTGAAACTTGCTGAAAGCCAAGATAGAATCATCTAGGCGAATTCAGGAAGTACACAGCGTCCAAAAGAGGTGGAATCCCAATAGACTTAGCAGCAGCTGTATGATCCAAATCAACAAAGTTCATGAGCATCCCAGTGATTTAAAATGCGCCTGGAGGAAAGCAACATAGTCACAAGAGAACCTCCAGAGGGGTTTCAGCTGCTATCTCAGCAGCAATATTGCAGGACAGGGAGGAGTGCCAGGACATAGAGCATAGCTTGAATGGCAAAATGCTGCCATCTAGGGTAGCCTATGCCACATGACTAACATTTATAATAACAGCAGAGCTAGAGAATGCCACAGACCTGCAAATCTTAAAAGAATTCAGCATTTGGAAACTTATTCTAAAGAAAGGTTGAGAATTCTCCCCTGATAGGATAAGCAGCAAGATGAAATGGAAAGAAGAAAACCCTTATTGGAAATGCAAGAAGAGCATGAGTGGAAAAGAAGAAACAAGAAGAAAGCAAGGAGGACATCAAAACCCTAAAGATGGGAGAGGGAAGCAGGAAATCATAGGGGATTGGAAGCACTATCTTAAGGGAGTCAGCTTATATGACTCTCTGTTGGAAGCAAACGGAGAGATGCATGGCCTGACGTGTTTGCAAAGCAAACGAGAAGCAGACCAAGAAAGAATCAAACAAACAAACAACACAAAAACGGTAGGGTAACATGAATATTCAAAAGAAATTACTCAAGGTGATGTCAAGGATCATTCAGTACGCATCGACCCAGTATCGCGGCTTGAATGTACTCAGCACACCTGTATTCGGAAATCAGAGGCGTGCATTTATATTCGTAAATATTGATTCATATGAGCATATCGGGACCTAACCCAAATGCCGATTTGGAATCCAATGGATTCCTAGTCCGTGATATAGACTTGCAAGTTTTCCAACAGGATGAATGAATGTCATATTCTACACTACGTCGAGAAAAAATGGCACAAGCCTATAACAAGGAAAAGTAGCTCCGCTAAAGTGTACTAAGATCAAAAGAGACAGGCAGTAAAGTGCACATTGGGGATTGTATCATTCCTAGGAATTTCAGCCCCCTTGAAATAAATGGATAGATATCCCGTGAATGCAGGTGTTTCAGCAGAAATCAACCGACGGCTATGTATTGCGGGTGTGCCCATATTACAGGAACAATAGTTTCCCTTAGTGGGTCTCTGTGTACTGTGAACTGTTAGAAAGTTTAAAGACGTGTGAAACATTCAACTGAAAATGGACACACTTCCCTCCGTTGCTACAGTGCATACAGATCTGAACAAAAGGAAAGAGGGAAGAACAAAGGCCCATGGGACGCTAGTGGGTAGAATCACATTTACCTTAGGAACCTCTCGTCGGATGCAGCCCCTCCCCCAACACTGACAAGATGCAGCAGCCATTGGGGTTGGCAGTTAGCGGTTGGATTCCAGGTGGAATGTTGGTGTGTACCGCGAGGCTTGTTGTGGCTGGTGGATCCTAGGTAACCGGGCAGAGTTCTGTGGGTGGATCAGTGCGATGGAGGGGCTGCCGCCCTCTGTGGAGCTTGGCTTAGGTCTTTGGTCCGGGAAGCTGTGTCAGTTCGAGATACTGCTGCTGCCCAAAGACCTGAGTTCACGGGTCAGTTTCCAGAACCTGAAAGGGCAGACAGTGGAAGATCTGCCTGTCTTCAGCTTACTGGAGAGGCTCCGAGGTCCTTTCAGACTTGCCCAGTCCTGTTGAAGTCGACTTTATGGGAGACATGAAGAGAAGCTGGCCGAAAACATGGCTGCACGGATTGAGGAGAGATGCGAACACATTGATGAGAGATGTTCTGCTACAATAGAGAATACTGGCCTGGAGACAGCTGTAGAGGATAGCAGGCTCGAAAGGCATTCATGAGACATATTGAACCTCGCTGATACTAGCAGAAACATACGGAGGGCCACCGTGGACTGGAGGAAGTTCCTCAATTCTCTGCTCCAAGAACGGGTCCAAGATCCCTGACGTCTAAAGAGAAGAGATGGCAGAGATGATAAAAACGCTCATGTTCTTGAAAGAGGTCAGATAATCCACACGACCCAAGGGGCAATTCCAAGCCATTCAGATCAAAGTGCACCAAGCCCAGGTAAGCCTTTTCCCAGGTTTGGGCCTAGCTATCAAGCACTTGCTCTTCCCTCCCCTCCACTCAGGCATCCATTTGGAGGGATCAGTACCTGAGCTGCAATGAAGCCAGTAAGAGAAGAGCAAGCCCCTCCTAGAATCAGAGTTCCTCTAGCTTCATCCTCTGTGAACAACAGGGAACCCCATAAAGGTCAAATACTCTCGTATGAAATAGATAGGAATTGAATACTTAGCTCCCACAAAGAAACGATGGCCTTCCGCTAGATTCAGCAAATGCTGGGTTGATGTCTTCTCTGGGGTGAAGGGAGTGTGGTAAGTGAGGGGAATCTTTGACTGAACTTGAATCTGTATTAGGCCTCCGTTTTTCAAGACAGTCTAGGTAAATATTAGAAGTCAGATAGTGAACGGAACTGTAAAAGTCGCCAATGACATGAAAGACACAGCTTATGTGGACCGTCTTTCAATTGAGTCAAGCCCCCGGGGGCAATCTATCATGGGGGTGCAGACTTGGTTGCATTCAAGTGCTTTAGCCAACATGATCGGATGATTAAGCGTTCTCATCACTGATAGAAGAACACCTGGTTCTCAGTAGCCTAGCATAGCTGCAGCAGGGTTCTCATAGCTATAATGCCTCTAGGTTCTTTGGATTCAAAGCTAAATGTATATATTTAGTTCGTTTCCTCTTGTATTTTCCTTGAGAGGGATGTTACACCTTGAAATGCCAACATTGACCAGTAGGTGTCATCGGGAGTAAAGGGCACCCCATGCACAAGTGAATCCAAGCTTGGGGGTTATTTCATGTTTCCATTAGTTATTTCATGGTTCCTGTTGGTTTCGGAGGCTTCAACAGTAAAGAGTTGACATGACCCCTTTAACAGTTCGGACTGCTAGTTTGCATTCTATCTGTCTATGTTTTCCTTAGAGCTGACAAAATGTTACCGAAATTGACAAGTCTGGCTTCTAGGTCGATTTAGTATGTTTCAGAAACTAACTTCATTTTCGTATAACTCCCAAAACATTTATATCAATTCTATTAAATTTTTAAAGACTGCAAATGAGATATCAACACAATGTCAAAACTGGAGTCTTCGGACAATCCCTCCCACCACGGCTGTATAGAAACCAAGAGATAAAAAAAAATCACATTTCTGTGAAATGTATCTGGAAAGTGTTGATTCATCGATGCCCAGTTGACAGAGAAGCAGTGCAACCTGCGCTCACTCGCTCCCATGAACACAGCAATGGAAACATCCACTCACCCAGCCCTTGGCACAGGACACTTGCCGAAGGGAGGTCTGTTACTTCCAAAGACAGGATGAGGCCTCAGAACACCTGGAAGCAGGAGAAGGAAAAGCAGGGAATGGATACCAGTGCATGGTCTGAGCCCTGTTGATGGAGCAGTAAAGGTGAAACTCTCTTTAACTTGGACGCACACTCTCAAGCGGACAGGAGACATGGGATTGAAGGTGATGCGCTGAGTGTTAGAAGAGTGCACAGCAGATGCTTGGCTGACAGAACTCAAAGAATCCAGTGCAAAATATCCCCACAGTTGATTCTGAGACCAAGCTCCGAGCTGCCAAATTTGAGGTAGCAGAGGCAGCGTTCAGGGAGGGATAGGGCTACGGATGGTGGCACACGCTGAGTCTCAGGGATCTGGAGTGCGTTGTGGGATGTGGTGGGTCCTATCAAGAGAGCAAACCGACCTGGGACCCCAATGAGCAAGCAACCACCCTGGCGCGCGCAGTTGAAATTATCGATATGTCCCATGGCCACACCCAGTGCATCTGCAGGACCAGAGACCAATTTGGCATTTTGCCAATAGAGCATGTGTGGGGCTGAATCAGAGATATTGTGCATCGGGTCTGAGGGATCCAGGGGGCCTTGGGTTTGAATTCAGAATGAAAAGCCTTAGGATCTGCTACATTCATAACCTGGGCTGTGATTATGGTTTGGTTTGAGGCACAGGATGTGCAACAGCTCTGTGGTTGACTTCGTGCACCCGTGCCACAAGGATGAGAGGACAAGGAAGTGTGGTTCAAGACCACAGCGTGAGAAGAGGAAGGATATCCTTCAGTTTATCTCTCAAAAGCGGATGCTACATTTTGGATGGCACCGGCACGGTTCGGCAGCGAGGACATCAAGTTCGGGCTGCGGGATCATTCCAGCAGGCCCTGATGTGTGACATCCATAGATATGCTTCCACTGGTGTTTCTGTAGACAGAGAAGCACTTGGAAGAACTGGTTTCAGTGGGACATTCCCGTGGCACTACAAAGCACAAGCGCACTCACACTCTGCTCTTCTGGAAACACTCCAAAATAACAGAGAGTAGAATGCAGAGCTGAGAATCTTTAGAAGCTCCATTTCCACCAGAGGAAGTGTCCTGTGCTCTTTCAGATTTGTGAGATAAACGTAATCAAAGTGAGGTTATCTAAATCAAAATAGTATGGGGTGTTCATCACAACAAAGGCAACACCAGCAATTGGAGATAGACCAGACAGCACACACAGGAACAGGACATGGCATCAATGTCTAGGAAAATTTGTCCTCACAGAAATCCCATGCAATTGTGTAGAGCCAAGAGTCTAAAGTTTTCACTTAACCAAGCCCTAGAAGTCTACATTAGATACCTGAAATTACCTGACCAGTAGAGATGAAGAAATACAGTAAAAGGAAAAGGAAGTACCATTTTCAGTTCCAAAGAGATTGAAGGCCCTAAAGATAAGCTTTCAGACAACTAGACTGCAAAACGCTCTCCAGAGCAAGTATTTAAAATGGAGGTGAGGGAAACACTGAAGAACAACAGTGTCTCAGAATCACAAAAGGCAGAATACCAGAAAAGGGGAAGAGAAAGCCTAAAGACGAGCCAAATAATATCAGAAAACTCAGTGGATGAGAAAATATCAGGGCTAACATTCCGTCCTAAGCAGACGAGATATTGCAGAGGGACGCGTGAATGACTTTGAAGACAGGGGAACAGAAATCCCTCGGTCAGAAGCACACATAGAAAAGCAAGTGCAAACCAATGAAAACATTGCTGTTGAATCCTGGTTGAAGACAAGGCATGAAAGACTAAAATTCGAAATAGTCCCAGATGGAAAAGCAAGAGATAAAGAAACAAACAATGTTTGAAAAGTTATGTGTAGAAAAATCAGACTGAAACTTGCTGAAAGCCAAGATAGAATCATCTAGGCGAATTCAGGAAGTACACAGCGTCCAAAAGAGGTGGAATCCCAATAGACTTAGCAGCAGCTGTATGATCCAAATCAACAAAGTTCATGAGCATCCCAGTGATTTAAAATGCGCCTGGAGGAAAGCAACATAGTCACAAGAGAACCTCCAGAGGGGTTTCAGCTGCTATCTCAGCAGCAATATTGCAGGACAGGGAGGAGTGCCAGGACATAGACCATAGCTTGAATGGCAAAATGCTGCCATCTAGGGTAGCCTATGCCACATGTCTAACATTTCTAATAACAGCAGAGCTAGAGAATACCACAGACCTGCAAATCTGAAAAGAATTCAGCATTTCGAAACTTATCCTAAAGAAAGGTTGAGAATTCTCCCCTGATAGGATAAGCAGCAAGATGAAATGGAAAGAAGAAAACCCTTATTGGAAATGCAAGAAGAGCATGAGTGGAAAAGAAGAAACAAGAAGAAAGCAAGGAGGACATCAAAACCCTAAAGATGGGAGAGGGAAGCAGGAAATCATAGGGGATTGGAAGCACTATCTTAAGGGAGTCAGCTTATATGACTCTCTGTTGGAAGCAAACGGAGAGATGCATGGCCTGACGTGTTTGCAAAGCAAACGAGAAGCAGACCAAGAAAGAATCAAACAAACAAACAACACATAAAGGGTAGTTTAACATGAATATTCAAAAGAAATTACTCAAGGTGATGTCAAGGATCATTCAGTACGCATCGACCCAGTATCGCGGCTTGAATGTACTCAGCACACCTGTATTCGGAAATCAGAGGCGTGCATTTATATTCGTAAATATTGATTCATATGAGCATATCGGGACCTAACCCAAATGCCGATTTGGAATCCAATGGATTCCTAGTCCGTGATATAGACTTGCAAGTCTTCCAACAGGATGAATGAATGTCATATTCTACACTACGTCGAGAAAAAATGGCACAAGCCTATAACAAGGAAAAGTAGCTCCGCTAAAGTGTACTAAGATCAAAAGAGACAGGCAGTAAAGTGCACATTGGGGATTGTATCATTCCTAGGAATTTCAGCCCCCTTGAAACAAATGGATAGATATCCCGTGAATGCAGGTGTTTCAGCAGAAATCAACCGACGGCTATGTATTGCGGGTGTGCCCATATTACAGGAACAATAGTTTCCCTTAGTGGGTCTCTGTGTACTGTGAACTGTTAGAAAGTTTAAAGACGTGTGAAACATTCAACTGAAAATGGACACACTTCCCTCCGTTGCTACAGTGCATACAGATCTGAACAAAAGGAAAGAGGGAAGAACAAAGGCCCATGGGACGCTTGTGGGTAGAATCACATTTACCTTAGGAACCTCTCGTCGGATGCAGCCCCTCCCCCAACACTGACAAGATGCAGCAGCCATTGGGGATGGCAGTTAGCGGTTGGATTCCAGGTGGAATGTTGGTGTGTACCGCGAGGCTTGTTGTGGCTGGTGGATCCTAGGTAACCGGGCAGAGTTCTGTGGGTGGATCAGTGCGATGGAGGGGCTGCCGCCCTCTGTGGAGCTTGGCTTAGGTCTTTGGTCCGGGAAGCTGTGTCAGTTCGAGATACTGCTGCTGCCCAAAGACCTGAGTTCACGGGTCAGTTTCCAGAACCTGAAAGGGCAGACAGTGGAAGATCTGCCTGTCTTCAGCTTACTGGAGAGGCTCCGAGGTCCTTTCAGACTTGCCCAGTCCTGTTGAAGTCGACTTTATGGGAGACATGAAGAGAAGCTGGCCGAAAACATGGCTGCACGGATTGAGGAGAGATGCGAACACATTGATGAGAGATGTTCTGCTACAATAGAGAATACTGGCCTGGAGACAGCTGTAGAGGATAGCAGGCTCGAAAGGCATTCATGAGACATATTGAACCTCGCTGATACTAGCAGAAACATACGGAGGGCCTCCGTGGACTGGAGGAAGTTCCTCAATTCTCTGCTCCAAGAACGGGTCCAAGATCCCTGACGTCTAAAGAGAAGAGATGGCAGAGATGATAAAAACGCTCATGTTCTTGAAAGAGGTCAGATAATCCACACGACCCAAGGGGCAATTCCAAGCCATTCAGATCAAAGTGCACCAAGCCCAGGTAAGCCTTTTCCCAGGTTTGGGCCTAGCTATCAAGCACTTGCTCTTCCCTCCCCTCCACTCAGGCATCCATTTGGAGGGATCAGTACCTGAGCTGCAATGAAGCCAGTAAGAGAAGAGCAAGCCCCTCCTAGAATCAGAGTTCCTCTAGCTTCATCCTCTGTGAACAACAGGGAACCCCATAAAGGTCAAATACTCTCGTATGAAATAGATAGGAATTGAATACTTAGCTCCCACAAAGAAACGATGGCCTTCCGCTAGATTCAGCAAATGCTGGGTTGATGTCTTCTCTGGGGTGAAGGGAGTGTGGTAAGTGAGGGGAATCTTTGACTGAACTTGAATCTGTATTAGGCCTCCGTTTTTCAAGACAGTCTAGGTAAATATTAGAAGTCAGATAGTGAACGGAACTGTAAAAGTCGCCAATGACATGAAAGACACAGCTTATGTGGACCGTCTTTCAATTGAGTCAAGCCCCCGGGGGCAATCTATCATGGGGGTGCAGACTTGGTTGCATTCAAGTGCTTTAGCCAACATGATCGGATGATTAAGCGTTCTCATCACTGATAGAAGAACACCTGGTTCTCAGTAGCCTAGCATAGCTGCAGCAGGGTTCTCATAGCTATAATGCCTCTAGGTTCTTTGGATTCAAAGCTAAATGTATATATTTAGTTCGTTTCCTCTTGTATTTTCCTTGAGAGGGATGTTACACCTTGAAATGCCAACATTGACCAGTAGGTGTCATCGGGAGTAAAGGGCACCCCATGCACAAGTGAATCCAAGCTTGGGGGTTATTTCATGTTTCCATTAGTTATTTCATGGTTCCTGTTGGTTTCGGAGGCTTCAACAGTAAAGAGTTGACATGACCCCTTTAACAGTTCGGACTGCTAGTTTGCATTCTATCTGTCTATGTTTTCCTTAGAGCTGACAAAATGTTACCGAAATTGACAAGTCTGGCTTCTAGGTCGATTTAGTATGTTTCAGAAACTAACTTCATTTTCGTATAACTCCCAAAACATTTATATCAATTCTATTAAATTTTTAAAGACTGCAAATGAGATATCAACACAATGTCAAAACTGGAGTCTTCGGACAATCCCTCCCACCACGGCTGTATAGAAACCAAGAGATAAAAAAAAATCACATTTCTGTGAAATGTATCTGGAAAGTGTTGATTCATCGATGCCCAGTTGACAGAGAAGCAGTGCAACCTGCGCTCACTCGCTCCCATGAACACAGCAATGGAAACATCCACTCACCCAGCCCTTGGCACAGGACACTTGCCGAAGGGAGGTCTGTTACTTCCAAAGACAGGATGAGGCCTCAGAACACCTGGAAGCAGGAGAAGGAAAAGCAGGGAATGGATACCAGTGCATGGTCTGAGCCCTGTTGATGGAGCAGTAAAGGTGAAACTCTCTTTAACTTGGACGCACACTCTCAAGCGGACAGGAGACATGGGATTGAAGGTGATGCGCTGAGTGTTAGAAGAGTGCACAGCAGATGCTTGGCTGACAGAACTCAAAGAATCCAGTGCAAAATATCCCCACAGTTGATTCTGAGACCAAGCTCCGAGCTGCCAAATTTGAGGTAGCAGAGGCAGCGTTCAGGGAGGGATAGGGCTACGGATGGTGGCACACGCTGAGTCTCAGGGATCTGGAGTGCGTTGTGGGATGTGGTGGGTCCTATCAAGAGAGCAAACCGACCTGGGACCCCAATGAGCAAGCAACCACCCTGGCGCGCGCAGTTGAAATTATCGATATGTCCCATGGCCACACCCAGTGCATCTGCAGGACCAGAGACCAATTTGGCATTTTGCCAATAGAGCATGTGTGGGGCTGAATCAGAGATATTGTGCATCGGGTCTGAGGGATCCAGGGGGCCTTGGGTTTGAATTCAGAATGAAAAGCCTTAGGATCTGCTACATTCATAACCTGGGCTGTGATTATGGTTTGGTTTGAGGCACAGGATGTGCAACAGCTCTGTGGTTGACTTCGTGCACCCGTGCCACAAGGATGAGAGGACAAGGAAGTGTGGTTCAAGACCACAGCGTGAGAAGAGGAAGGATATCCTTCAGTTTATCTCTCAAAAGCGGATGCTACATTTTGGATGGCACCGGCACGGTTCGGCAGCGAGGACATCAAGTTCGGGCTGCGGGATCATTCCAGCAGGCCCTGATGTGTGACATCCATAGATATGCTTCCACTGGTGTTTCTGTAGACAGAGAAGCACTTGGAAGAACTGGTTTCAGTGGGACATTCCCGTGGCACTACAAAGCACAAGCGCACTCACACTCTGCTCTTCTGGAAACACTCCAAAATAACAGAGAGTAGAATGCAGAGCTGAGAATCTTTAGAAGCTCCATTTCCACCAGAGGAAGTGTCCTGTGCTCTTTCAGATTTGTGAGATAAACGTAATCAAAGTGAGGTTATCTAAATCAAAATAGTATGGGGTGTTCATCACAACAAAGGCAACACCAGCAATTGGAGATAGACCAGACAGCACACACAGGAACAGGACATGGCATCAATGTCTAGGAAAATTTGTCCTCAAAGAAATCCCATGCAATTGTGTAGAGCCAAGAGTCTAAAGTTTTCACTTAACCAAGCCCTAGAAGTCTACATTAGATACCTGAAATTACCTGACCAGTAGAGATGAAGAAATACAGTAAAAGGAAAAGGAAGTACCATTTTCAGTTCCAAAGAGATTGAAGGCCCTAAAGATAAGCTTTCAGACAACTAGACTGCAAAACGCTCTCCAGAGCAAGTATTGAAAATGGAGGTGAGGGAAACACTGAAGAACAACAGTGTCTCAGAATCACAAAAGGCAGAATACCAGAAAAGGGGAAGAGAAAGCCTAAAGACGAGCCAAATAATATCAGAAAACTCAGTGGATGAGAAAATATCAGGGCTAACATTCCGTCCTAAGCAGACGAGATATTGCAGAGGGACGCGTGAATGACTTTGAAGACAGGGGAACAGAAATCCCTCGGTCAGAAGCACACATAGAAAAGCAAGTGCAAACCAATGAAAACATTGCTGTTGAATCCTGGTTGAAGACAAGGCATGAAAGACTAAAATTCGAAAGAGTCCCAGATGGAAAAGCAAGAGATAAAGAAACAAACAATGTTTGAAAAGTTATGTGTAGAAAAATCAGACTGAAACTTGCTGAAAGCCAAGATAGAATCATCTAGGCGAATTCAGGAAGTACACAGCGTCCAAAAGAGGTGGAATCCCAATAGACTTAGCAGCAGCTGTATGATCCAAATCAACAAAGTTCATGAGCATCCCAGTGATTTAAAATGCGCCTGGAGGAAAGCAACATGGTCACAAGAGAACCTCCAGAGGGGTTTCAGCTGCTATCTCAGCAGCAATATTGCAGGACAGGGAGGAGTGCCAGGACATAGACCATAGCTTGAATGGCAAAATGCTGCCATCTAGGGTAGCCTATGCCACATGTCTAACATTTCTAATAACAGCAGAGCTAGAGAATGCCACAGACCTGCAAATCTGAAAAGAATTCAGCATTTCGAAACTTATCCTAAAGAAAGGATGAGAATTCTCCCCTGATAGGATAAGCAGCAAGATGAAATGGAAAGAAGAAAACCCTTATTGGAAATGCAAGAAGAGCATGAGTGGAAAAGAAGAAACAAGAAGAAAGCAAGGAGGACATCAAAACCCTAAAGATGGGAGAGGGAAGCAGGAAATCATAGGGGATTGGAAGCTCTATCTTAAGGGAGTCAGCTTATATGACTCTCTGTTGGAAGCAAACGGAGAGATGCATGGCCTGACGTGTTTGCAAAGCAAACGAGAAGCAGACCAAGAAAGAATCAAACAAACAAACAACACAAAAAGGGTAGGGTAACATGAATTTTCAAAAGAAATTACTCAAGGTGATGTCAAGGATCATTCAGTACGCATCGACCCAGTATCGCGGCTTGAATGTACTCAGCACACCTGTATTCGGAAATCAGAGGCGTGCATTTATATTCGTAAATATTGATTCATATGAGCATATCGGGACCTAACCCAAATGCCGATTTGGAATCCAATGGATTCCTAGTCCGTGATATAGACTTGCAAGTCTTCCAACAGGATGAATGAATGTCATATTCTACACTACGTCGAGAAAAAATGGCACAAGCCTATAACAAGGAAAAGTAGCTCCGCTAAAGTGTACTAAGATCAAAAGAGACAGGCAGTAAAGTGCACATTGGGGATTGTATCATTCCTAGGAATTTCAGCCCCCTTGAAACAAATGGATAGATATCCCGTGAATGCAGGTGTTTCAGCAGAAATCAACCGACGGCTATGTATTGCGGGTGTGCCCATATTACAGGAACAATAGTTTCCCTTAGTGGGTCTCTGTGTACTGTGAACTGTTAGAAAGTTTAAAGACGTGTGAAACATTCAACTGAAAATGGACACACTTCCCTCCGTTGCTACAGTGCATACAGATCTGAACAAAAGGAAAGAGGGAAGAACAAAGGCCCATGGGACGCTTGTGGGTAGAATCACATTTACCTTAGGAACCTCTCGTCGAATGCAGCCCCTCCCCCAACACTGACAAGATGCAGCAGCCATTGGGGATGGCAGTTAGCGGTTGGATTCCAGGTGGAATGTTGGTGTGTACCGCGAGGCTTGTTGTGGCTGGTGGATCCTAGGTAACCGGGCAGAGTTCTGTGGGTGGATCAGTGCGATGGAGGGGCTGCCGCCCTCTGTGGAGCTTGGCTTAGGTCTTTGGTCCGGGAAGCTGTGTCAGTTCGAGATACTGCTGCTGCCCAAAGACCTGAGTTCACGGGTCAGTTTCCAGAACCTGAAAGGGCAGACAGTGGAAGATCTGCCTGTCTTCAGCTTACTGGAGAGGCTCCGAGGTCCTTTCAGACTTGCCCAGTCCTGTTGAAGTCGACTTTATGGGAGACATGAAGAGAAGCTGGCCGAAAACATGGCTGCACGGATTGAGGAGAGATGCGAACACATTGATGAGAGATGTTCTGCTACAATAGAGAATACTGGCCTGGAGACAGCTGTAGAGGATAGCAGGCTCGAAAGGCATTCATGAGACATATTGAACCTCGCTGATACTAGCAGAAACATACGGAGGGCCACCGTGGACTGGAGGAAGTTCCTCAATTCTCTGCTCCAAGAACGGGTCCAAGATCCCTGACGTCTAAAGAGAAGAGATGGCAGAGATGATAAAAACGCTCATGTTCTTGAAAGAGGTCAGATAATCCACACGACCCAAGGGGCAATTCCAAGCCATTCAGATCAAAGTGCACCAAGCCCAGGTAAGCCTTTTCCCAGGTTTGGGCCTAGCTATCAAGCACTTGCTCTTCCCTCCCCTCCACTCAGGCATCCATTTGGAGGGATCAGTACCTGAGCTGCAATGAAGCCAGTAAGAGAAGAGCAAGCCCCTCCTAGAATCAGAGTTCCTCTAGCTTCATCCTCTGTGAACAACAGGGAACCCCATAAAGGTCAAATACTCTCGTATGAAATAGATAGGAATTGAATACTTAGCTCCCACAAAGAAACGATGGCCTTCCGCTAGATTCAGCAAATGCTGGGTTGATGTCTTCTCTGGGGTGAAGGGAGTGTGGTAAGTGAGGGGAATCTTTGACTGAACTTGAATCTGTATTAGGCCTCCGTTTTTCAAGACAGTCTAGGTAAATATTAGAAGTCAGATAGTGAACGGAACTGTAAAAGTCGCCAATGACATGAAAGACACAGCTTATGTGGACCGTCTTTCAATTGAGTCAAGCCCCCGGGGGCAATCTATCATGGGGGTGCAGACTTGGTTGCATTCAAGTGCTTTAGCCAACATGATCGGATGATTAAGCGTTCTCATCACTGATAGAAGAACACCTGGTTCTCAGTAGCCTAGCATAGCTGCAGCAGGGTTCTCATAGCTATAATGCCTCTAGGTTCTTTGGATTCAAAGCTAAATGTATATATTTAGTTCGTTTCCTCTTGTATTTTCCTTGAGAGGGATGTTACACCTTGAAATGCCAACATTGACCAGTAGGTGTCATCGGGAGTAAAGGGCACCCCATGCACAAGTGAATCCAAGCTTGGGGGTTATTTCATGTTTCCATTAGTTATTTCATGGTTCCTGTTGGTTTCGGAGGCTTCAACAGTAAAGAGTTGACATGACCCCTTTAACAGTTCGGACTGCTAGTTTGCATTCTATCTGTCTATGTTTTCCTTAGAGCTGACAAAATGTTACCGAAATTGACAAGTCTGGCTTCTAGGTCGATTTAGTATGTTTCAGAAACTAACTTCATTTTCGTATAACTCCCAAAACATTTATATCAATTCTATTAAATTTTTAAAGACTGCAAATGAGATATCAACACAATGTCAAAACTGGAGTCTTCGGACAATCCCTCCCACCACGGCTGTATAGAAACCAAGAGATAAAAAAAAATCACATTTCTGTGAAATGTATCTGGAAAGTGTTGATTCATCGATGCCCAGTTGACAGAGAAGCAGTGCAACCTGCGCTCACTCGCTCCCATGAACACAGCAATGGAAACATCCACTCACCCAGCCCTTGGCACAGGACACATGCCGAAGGGAGGTCTGTTACTTCCAAAGACAGGATGAGGCCTCAGAACACCTGGAAGCAGGAGAAGGAAAAGCAGGGAATGGATACCAGTGCATGGTCTGAGCCCTGTTGATGGAGCAGTAAAGGTGAAACTCTCTTTAACTTGGACGCACACTCTCAAGCGGACAGGAGACATGGGATTGAAGGTGATGCGCTGAGTGTTAGAAGAGTGCACAGCAGATGCTTGGCTGACAGAACTCAAAGAATCCAGTGCAAAATATCCCCACAGTTGATTCTGAGACCAAGCTCCGAGCTGCCAAATTTGAGGTAGCAGAGGCAGCGTTCAGGGAGGGATAGGGCTACGGATGGTGGCACACGCTGAGTCTCAGGGATCTGGAGTGCGTTGTGGGATGTGGTGGGTCCTATCAAGAGAGCAAACCGACCTGGGACCCCAATGAGCAAGCAACCACCCTGGCGCGCGCAGTTGAAATTATCGATATGTCCCATGGCCACACCCAGTGCATCTGCAGGACCAGAGACCAATTTGGCATTTTGCCAATAGAGCATGTGTGGGGCTGAATCAGAGATATTGTGCATCGGGTCTGAGGGATCCAGGGGGCCTTGGGTTTGAATTCAGAATGAAAAGCCTTAGGATCTGCTACATTCATAACCTGGGCTGTGATTATGGTTTGGTTTGAGGCACAGGATGTGCAACAGCTCTGTGGTTGACTTCGTGCACCCGTGCCACAAGGATGAGAGGACAAGGAAGTGTGGTTCAAGACCACAGCGTGAGAAGAGGAAGGATATCCTTCAGTTTATCTCTCAAAAGCGGATGCTACATTTTGGATGGCACCGGCACGGTTCGGCAGCGAGGACATCAAGTTCGGGCTGCGGGATCATTCCAGCAGGCCCTGATGTGTGACATCCATAGATATGCTTCCACTGGTGTTTCTGTAGACAGAGAAGCACTTGGAAGAACTGGTTTCAGTGGGACATTCCCGTGGCACTACAAAGCACAAGCGCACTCACACTCTGCTCTTCTGGAAACACTCCAAAATAACAGAGAGTAGAATGCAGAGCTGAGAATCTTTAGAAGCTCCATTTCCACCAGAGGAAGTGTCCTGTGCTCTTTCAGATTTGTGAGATAAACGTAATCAAAGTGAGGTTATCTAAATCAAAATAGTATGGGGTGTTCATCACAACAAAGGCAACACCAGCAATTGGAGATAGACCAGACAGCACACACAGGAACAGGACATGGCATCAATGTCTAGGAAAATTTGTCCTCACAGAAATCCCATGCAATTGTGTAGAGCCAAGAGTCTAAAGTTTTCACTTAACCAAGCCCTAGAAGTCTACATTAGATACCTGAAATTACCTGACCAGTAGAGATGAAGAAATACAGTAAAAGGAAAAGGAAGTACCATTTTCAGTTCCAAAGAGATTGAAGGCCCTAAAGATAAGCTTTCAGACAACTAGACTGCAAAACGCTCTCCAGAGCAAGTATTTAAAATGGAGGTGAGGGAAACACTGAAGAACAACAGTGTCTCAGAATCACAAAAGGCAGAATACCAGAAAAGGGGAAGAGAAAGCCTAAAGACGAGCCAAATAATATCAGAAAACTCAGTGGATGAGAAAATATCAGGGCTAACATTCCGTCCTAAGCAGACGAGATATTGCAGAGGGACGCGTGAATGACTTTGAAGACAGGGGAACAGAAATCCCTCGGTCAGAAGCACACATAGAAAAGCAAGTGCAAACCAATGAAAACATTGCTGTTGAATCCTGGTTGAAGACAAGGCATGAAAGACTAAAATTCGAAATAGTCCCAGATGGAAAAGCAAGAGATAAAGAAACAAACAATGTTTGAAAAGTTATGTGTAGAAAAATCAGACTGAAACTTGCTGAAAGCCAAGATAGAATCATCTAGGCGAATTCAGGAAGTACACAGCGTCCAAAAGAGGTGGAATCCCAATAGACTTAGCAGCAGCTGTATGATCCAAATCAACAAAGTTCATGAGCATCCCAGTGATTTAAAATGCGCCTGGAGGAAAGCAACATAGTCACAAGAGAACCTCCAGAGGGGTTTCAGCTGCTATCTCAGCAGCAATATTGCAGGACAGGGAGGAGTGCCAGGACATAGACCATAGCTTGAATGGCAAAATGCTGCCATCTAGGGTAGCCTATGCCACATGTCTAACATTTCTAATAACAGCAGAGCTAGAGAATACCACAGACCTGCAAATCTGAAAAGAATTCAGCATTTCGAAACTTATCCTAAAGAAAGGTTGAGAATTCTCCCCTGATAGGATAAGCAGCAAGATGAAATGGAAAGAAGAAAACCCTTATTGGAAATGCAAGAAGAGCATGAGTGGAAAAGAAGAAACAAGAAGAAAGCAAGGAGGACATCAAAACCCTAAAGATGGGAGAGGGAAGCAGGAAATCATAGGGGATTGGAAGCACTATCTTAAGGGAGTCAGCTTATATGACTCTCTGTTGGAAGCAAACGGAGAGATGCATGGCCTGACGTGTTTGCAAAGCAAACGAGAAGCAGACCAAGAAAGAATCAAACAAACAAACAACACAAAAAGGGTAGTTTAACATGAATATTCAAAAGAAATTACTCAAGGTGATGTCAAGGATCATTCAGTACGCATCGACCCAGTATCGCGGCTTGAATGTACTCAGCACACCTGTATTCGGAAATCAGAGGCGTGCATTTATATTCGTAAATATTGATTCATATGAGCATATCGGGACCTAACCCAAATGCCGATTTGGAATCCAATGGATTCCTAGTCCGTGATATAGACTTGCAAGTCTTCCAACAGGATGAATGAATGTCATATTCTACACTACGTCGAGAAAAAATGGCACAAGCCTATAACAAGGAAAAGTAGCTCCGCTAAAGTGTACTAAGATCAAAAGAGACAGGCAGTAAAGTGCACATTGGGGATTGTATCATTCCTAGGAATTTCAGCCCCCTTGAAACAAATGGATAGATATCCCGTGAATGCAGGTGTTTCAGCAGAAATCAACCGACGGCTATGTATTGCGGGTGTGCCCATATTACAGGAACAATAGTTTCCCTTAGTGGGTCTCTGTGTACTGTGAACTGTTAGAAAGTTTAAAGACGTGTGAAACATTCAACTGAAAATGGACACACTTCCCTCCGTTGCTACAGTGCATACAGATCTGAACAAAAGGAAAGAGGGAAGAACAAAGGCCCATGGGACGCTTGTGGGTAGAATCACATTTACCTTAGGAACCTCTCGTCGGATGCAGCCCCTCCCCCAACACTGACAAGATGCAGCAGCCATTGGGGATGGCAGTTAGCGGTTGGATTCCAGGTGGAATGTTGGTGTGTACCGCGAGGCTTGTTGTGGCTGGTGGATCCTAGGTAACCGGGCAGAGTTCTGTGGGTGGATCAGTGCGATGGAGGGGCTGCCGCCCTCTGTGGAGCTTGGCTTAGGTCTTTGGTCCGGGAAGCTGTGTCAGTTCGAGATACTGCTGCTGCCCAAAGACCTGAGTTCACGGGTCAGTTTCCAGAACCTGAAAGGGCAGACAGTGGAAGATCTGCCTGTCTTCAGCTTACTGGAGAGGCTCCGAGGTCCTTTCAGACTTGCCCAGTCCTGTTGAAGTCGACTTTATGGGAGACATGAAGAGAAGCTGGCCGAAAACATGGCTGCACGGATTGAGGAGAGATGCGAACACATTGATGAGAGATGTTCTGCTACAATAGAGAATACTGGCCTGGAGACAGCTGTAGAGGATAGCAGGCTCGAAAGGCATTCATGAGACATATTGAACCTCGCTGATACTAGCAGAAACATACGGAGGGCCTCCGTGGACTGGAGGAAGTTCCTCAATTCTCTGCTCCAAGAACGGGTCCAAGATCCCTGACGTCTAAAGAGAAGAGATGGCAGAGATGATAAAAACGCTCATGTTCTTGAAAGAGGTCAGATAATCCACACGACCCAAGGGGCAATTCCAAGCCATTCAGATCAAAGTGCACCAAGCCCAGGTAAGCCTTTTCCCAGGTTTGGGCCTAGCTATCAAGCACTTGCTCTTCCCTCCCCTCCACTCAGGCATCCATTTGGAGGGATCAGTACCTGAGCTGCAATGAAGCCAGTAAGAGAAGAGCAAGCCCCTCCTAGAATCAGAGTTCCTCTAGCTTCATCCTCTGTGAACAACAGGGAACCCCATAAAGGTCAAATACTCTCGTATGAAATAGATAGGAATTGAATACTTAGCTCCCACAAAGAAACGATGGCCTTCCGCTAGATTCAGCAAATGCTGGGTTGATGTCTTCTCTGGGGTGAAGGGAGTGTGGTAAGTGAGGGGAATCTTTGACTGAACTTGAATCTGTATTAGGCCTCCGTTTTTCAAGACAGTCTAGGTAAATATTAGAAGTCAGATAGTGAACGGAACTGTAAAAGTCGCCAATGACATGAAAGACACAGCTTATGTGGACCGTCTTTCAATTGAGTCAAGCCCCCGGGGGCAATCTATCATGGGGGTGCAGACTTGGTTGCATTCAAGTGCTTTAGCCAACATGATCGGATGATTAAGCGTTCTCATCACTGATAGAAGAACACCTGGTTCTCAGTAGCCTAGCATAGCTGCAGCAGGGTTCTCATAGCTATAATGCCTCTAGGTTCTTTGGATTCAAAGCTAAATGTATATATTTAGTTCGTTTCCTCTTGTATTTTCCTTGAGAGGGATGTTACACCTTGAAATGCCAACATTGACCAGTAGGTGTCATCGGGAGTAAAGGGCACCCCATGCACAAGTGAATCCAAGCTTGGGGGTTATTTCATGTTTCCATTAGTTATTTCATGGTTCCTGTTGGTTTCGGAGGCTTCAACAGTAAAGAGTTGACATGACCCCTTTAACAGTTCGGACTGCTAGTTTGCATTCTATCTGTCTATGTTTTCCTTAGAGCTGACAAAATGTTACCGAAATTGACAAGTCTGGCTTCTAGGTCGATTTAGTATGTTTCAGAAACTAACTTCATTTTCGTATAACTCCCAAAACATTTATATCAATTCTATTAAATTTTTAAAGACTGCAAATGAGATATCAACACAATGTCAAAACTGGAGTCTTCGGACAATCCCTCCCACCACGGCTGTATAGAAACCAAGAGATAAAAAAAAATCACATTTCTGTGAAATGTATCTGGAAAGTGTTGATTCATCGATGCCCAGTTGACAGAGAAGCAGTGCAACCTGCGCTCACTCGCTCCCATGAACACAGCAATGGAAACATCCACTCACCCAGCCCTTGGCACAGGACACTTGCCGAAGGGAGGTCTGTTACTTCCAAAGACAGGATGAGGCCTCAGAACACCTGGAAGCAGGAGAAGGAAAAGCAGGGAATGGATACCAGTGCATGGTCTGAGCCCTGTTGATGGAGCAGTAAAGGTGAAACTCTCTTTAACTTGGACGCACACTCTCAAGCGGACAGGAGACATGGGATTGAAGGTGATGCGCTGAGTGTTAGAAGAGTGCACAGCAGATGCTTGGCTGACAGAACTCAAAGAATCCAGTGCAAAATATCCCCACAGTTGATTCTGAGACCAAGCTCCGAGCTGCCAAATTTGAGGTAGCAGAGGCAGCGTTCAGGGAGGGATAGGGCTACGGATGGTGGCACACGCTGAGTCTCAGGGATCTGGAGTGCGTTGTGGGATGTGGTGGGTCCTATCAAGAGAGCAAACCGACCTGGGACCCCAATGAGCAAGCAACCACCCTGGCGCGCGCAGTTGAAATTATCGATATGTCCCATGGCCACACCCAGTGCATCTGCAGGACCAGAGACCAATTTGGCATTTTGCCAATAGAGCATGTGTGGGGCTGAATCAGAGATATTGTGCATCGGGTCTGAGGGATCCAGGGGGCCTTGGGTTTGAATTCAGAATGAAAAGCCTTAGGATCTGCTACATTCATAACCTGGGCTGTGATTATGGTTTGGTTTGAGGCACAGGATGTGCAACAGCTCTGTGGTTGACTTCGTGCACCCGTGCCACAAGGATGAGAGGACAAGGAAGTGTGGTTCAAGACCACAGCGTGAGAAGAGGAAGGATATCCTTCAGTTTATCTCTCAAAAGCGGATGCTACATTTTGGATGGCACCGGCACGGTTCGGCAGCGAGGACATCAAGTTCGGGCTGCGGGATCATTCCAGCAGGCCCTGATGTGTGACATCCATAGATATGCTTCCACTGGTGTTTCTGTAGACAGAGAAGCACTTGGAAGAACTGGTTTCAGTGGGACATTCCCGTGGCACTACAAAGCACAAGCGCACTCACACTCTGCTCTTCTGGAAACACTCCAAAATAACAGAGAGTAGAATGCAGAGCTGAGAATCTTTAGAAGCTCCATTTCCACCAGAGGAAGTGTCCTGTGCTCTTTCAGATTTGTGAGATAAACGTAATCAAAGTGAGGTTATCTAAATCAAAATAGTATGGGGTGTTCATCACAACAAAGGCAACACCAGCAATTGGAGATAGACCAGACAGCACACACAGGAACAGGACATGGCATCAATGTCTAGGAAAATTTGTCCTCAAAGAAATCCCATGCAATTGTGTAGAGCCAAGAGTCTAAAGTTTTCACTTAACCAAGCCCTAGAAGTCTACATTAGATACCTGAAATTACCTGACCAGTAGAGATGAAGAAATACAGTAAAAGGAAAAGGAAGTACCATTTTCAGTTCCAAAGAGATTGAAGGCCCTAAAGATAAGCTTTCAGACAACTAGACTGCAAAACGCTCTCCAGAGCAAGTATTGAAAATGGAGGTGAGGGAAACACTGAAGAACAACAGTGTCTCAGAATCACAAAAGGCAGAATACCAGAAAAGGGGAAGAGAAAGCCTAAAGACGAGCCAAATAATATCAGAAAACTCAGTGGATGAGAAAATATCAGGGCTAACATTCCGTCCTAAGCAGACGAGATATTGCAGAGGGACGCGTGAATGACTTTGAAGACAGGGGAACAGAAATCCCTCGGTCAGAAGCACACATAGAAAAGCAAGTGCAAACCAATGAAAACATTGCTGTTGAATCCTGGTTGAAGACAAGGCATGAAAGACTAAAATTCGAAAGAGTCCCAGATGGAAAAGCAAGAGATAAAGAAACAAACAATGTTTGAAAAGTTATGTGTAGAAAAATCAGACTGAAACTTGCTGAAAGCCAAGATAGAATCATCTAGGCGAATTCAGGAAGTACACAGCGTCCAAAAGAGGTGGAATCCCAATAGACTTAGCAGCAGCTGTATGATCCAAATCAACAAAGTTCATGAGCATCCCAGTGATTTAAAATGCGCCTGGAGGAAAGCAACATGGTCACAAGAGAACCTCCAGAGGGGTTTCAGCTGCTATCTCAGCAGCAATATTGCAGGACAGGGAGGAGTGCCAGGACATAGACCATAGCTTGAATGGCAAAATGCTGACATCTAGGGTAGCCTATGCCACATGTCTAACATTTCTAATAACAGCAGAGCTAGAGAATGCCACAGACCTGCAAATCTGAAAAGAATTCAGCATTTCGAAACTTATCCTAAAGAAAGGATGAGAATTCTCCCCTGATAGGATAAGCAGCAAGATGAAATGGAAAGAAGAAAACCCTTATTGGAAATGCAAGAAGAGCATGAGTGGAAAAGAAGAAACAAGAAGAAAGCAAGGAGGACATCAAAACCCTAAAGATGGGAGAGGGAAGCAGGAAATCATAGGGGATTGGAAGCTCTATCTTAAGGGAGTCAGCTTATATGACTCTCTGTTGGAAGCAAACGGAGAGATGCATGGCCTGACGTGTTTGCAAAGCAAACGAGAAGCAGACCAAGAAAGAATCAAACAAACAAACAACACAAAAAGGGTAGGGTAACATGAATTTTCAAAAGAAATTACTCAAGGTGATGTCAAGGATCATTCAGTACGCATCGACCCAGTATCGCGGCTTGAATGTACTCAGCACACCTGTATTCGGAAATCAGAGGCGTGCATTTATATTCGTAAATATTGATTCATATGAGCATATCGGGACCTAACCCAAATGCCGATTTGGAATCCAATGGATTCCTAGTCCGTGATATAGACTTGCAAGTCTTCCAACAGGATGAATGAATGTCATATTCTACACTACGTCGAGAAAAAATGGCACAAGCCTATAACAAGGAAAAGTAGCTCCGCTAAAGTGTACTAAGATCAAAAGAGACAGGCAGTAAAGTGCACATTGGGGATTGTATCATTCCTAGGAATTTCAGCCCCCTTGAAACAAATGGATAGATATCCCGTGAATGCAGGTGTTTCAGCAGAAATCAACCGACGGCTATGTATTGCGGGTGTGCCCATATTACAGGAACAATAGTTTCCCTTAGTGGGTCTCTGTGTACTGTGAACTGTTAGAAAGTTTAAAGACGTGTGAAACATTCAACTGAAAATGGACACACTTCCCTCCGTTGCTACAGTGCATACAGATCTGAACAAAAGGAAAGAGGGAAGAACAAAGGCCCATGGGACGCTTGTGGGTAGAATCACATTTACCTTAGGAACCTCTCGTCGAATGCAGCCCCTCCCCCAACACTGACAAGATGCAGCAGCCATTGGGGATGGCAGTTAGCGGTTGGATTCCAGGTGGAATGTTGGTGTGTACCGCGAGGCTTGTTGTGGCTGGTGGATCCTAGGTAACCGGGCAGAGTTCTGTGGGTGGATCAGTGCGATGGAGGGGCTGCCGCCCTCTGTGGAGCTTGGCTTAGGTCTTTGGTCCGGGAAGCTGTGTCAGTTCGAGATACTGCTGCTGCCCAAAGACCTGAGTTCACGGGTCAGTTTCCAGAACCTGAAAGGGCAGACAGTGGAAGATCTGCCTGTCTTCAGCTTACTGGAGAGGCTCCGAGGTCCTTTCAGACTTGCCCAGTCCTGTTGAAGTCGACTTTATGGGAGACATGAAGAGAAGCTGGCCGAAAACATGGCTGCACGGATTGAGGAGAGATGCGAACACATTGATGAGAGATGTTCTGCTACAATAGAGAATACTGGCCTGGAGACAGCTGTAGAGGATAGCAGGCTCGAAAGGCATTCATGAGACATATTGAACCTCGCTGATACTAGCAGAAACATACGGAGGGCCACCGTGGACTGGAGGAAGTTCCTCAATTCTCTGCTCCAAGAACGGGTCCAAGATCCCTGACGTCTAAAGAGAAGAGATGGCAGAGATGATAAAAACGCTCATGTTCTTGAAAGAGGTCAGATAATCCACACGACCCAAGGGGCAATTCCAAGCCATTCAGATCAAAGTGCACCAAGCCCAGGTAAGCCTTTTCCCAGGTTTGGGCCTAGCTATCAAGCACTTGCTCTTCCCTCCCCTCCACTCAGGCATCCATTTGGAGGGATCAGTACCTGAGCTGCAATGAAGCCAGTAAGAGAAGAGCAAGCCCCTCCTAGAATCAGAGTTCCTCTAGCTTCATCCTCTGTGAACAACAGGGAACCCCATAAAGGTCAAATACTCTCGTATGAAATAGATAGGAATTGAATACTTAGCTCCCACAAAGAAACGATGGCCTTCCGCTAGATTCAGCAAATGCTGGGTTGATGTCTTCTCTGGGGTGAAGGGAGTGTGGTAAGTGAGGGGAATCTTTGACTGAACTTGAATCTGTATTAGGCCTCCGTTTTTCAAGACAGTCTAGGTAAATATTAGAAGTCAGATAGTGAACGGAACTGTAAAAGTCGCCAATGACATGAAAGACACAGCTTATGTGGACCGTCTTTCAATTGAGTCAAGCCCCCGGGGGCAATCTATCATGGGGGTGCAGACTTGGTTGCATTCAAGTGCTTTAGCCAACATGATCGGATGATTAAGCGTTCTCATCACTGATAGAAGAACACCTGGTTCTCAGTAGCCTAGCATAGCTGCAGCAGGGTTCTCATAGCTATAATGCCTCTAGGTTCTTTGGATTCAAAGCTAAATGTATATATTTAGTTCGTTTCCTCTTGTATTTTCCTTGAGAGGGATGTTACACCTTGAAATGCCAACATTGACCAGTAGGTGTCATCGGGAGTAAAGGGCACCCCATGCACAAGTGAATCCAAGCTTGGGGGTTATTTCATGTTTCCATTAGTTATTTCATGGTTCCTGTTGGTTTCGGAGGCTTCAACAGTAAAGAGTTGACATGACCCCTTTAACAGTTCGGACTGCTAGTTTGCATTCTATCTGTCTATGTTTTCCTTAGAGCTGACAAAATGTTACCGAAATTGACAAGTCTGGCTTCTAGGTCGATTTAGTATGTTTCAGAAACTAACTTCATTTTCGTATAACTCCCAAAACATTTATATCAATTCTATTAAATTTTTAAAGACTGCAAATGAGATATCAACACAATGTCAAAACTGGAGTCTTCGGACAATCCCTCCCACCACGGCTGTATAGAAACCAAGAGATAAAAAAAAATCACATTTCTGTGAAATGTATCTGGAAAGTGTTGATTCATCGATGCCCAGTTGACAGAGAAGCAGTGCAACCTGCGCTCACTCGCTCCCATGAACACAGCAATGGAAACATCCACTCACCCAGCCCTTGGCACAGGACACTTGCCGAAGGGAGGTCTGTTACTTCCAAAGACAGGATGAGGCCTCAGAACACCTGGAAGCAGGAGAAGGAAAAGCAGGGAATGGATACCAGTGCATGGTCTGAGCCCTGTTGATGGAGCAGTAAAGGTGAAACTCTCTTTAACTTGGACGCACACTCTCAAGCGGACAGGAGACATGGGATTGAAGGTGATGCGCTGAGTGTTAGAAGAGTGCACAGCAGATGCTTGGCTGACAGAACTCAAAGAATCCAGTGCAAAATATCCCCACAGTTGATTCTGAGACCAAGCTCCGAGCTGCCAAATTTGAGGTAGCAGAGGCAGCGTTCAGGGAGGGATAGGGCTACGGATGGTGGCACACGCTGAGTCTCAGGGATCTGGAGTGCGTTGTGGGATGTGGTGGGTCCTATCAAGAGAGCAAACCGACCTGGGACCCCAATGAGCTAGCAACCACCGTGGCGCGCGCAGTTGAAATTATCGATATGTCCCATGGCCACACCCAGTGCATCTGCAGGACCAGAGACCAATTTGGCATTTTGCCAATAGAGCATGTGTGGGGCTGAATCAGAGATATTGTGCATCGGGTCTGAGGGATCCAGGGGGCCTTGGGTTTGAATTCAGAATGAAAAGCCTTAGGATCTGCTACATTCATAACCTGGGCTGTGATTATGGTTTGGTTTGAGGCACAGGATGTGCAACAGCTCTGTGGTTGACTTCGTGCACCCGTGCCACAAGGATGAGAAGACAAGGAAGTGTGGTTCAAGACCACAGCGTGAGAAGAGGAAGGATATCCTTCAGTTTATCTCTCAAAAGCGGATGCTACATTTTGGATGGCACCGGCACGGTTCGGCAGCGAGGACATCAAGTTCGGGCTGCGGGATCATTCCAGCAGGCCCTGATGTGTGACATCCATAGATATGCTTCCACTGGTGTTTCTGTAGACAGAGAAGCACTTGGAAGAACTGGTTTCAGTGGGACATTCCCGTGGCACTACAAAGCACAAGCGCACTCACACTCTGCTCTTCTGGAAACACTCCAAAATAACAGAGAGTAGAATGCAGAGCTGAGAATCTTTAGAAGCTCCATTTCCACCAGAGGAAGTGTCCTGTGCTCTTTCAGATTTGTGAGATAAGCGTAACCAAAATGAAGTTATCCTATTCGAAAGAGTATGGGGGGTTAATCACAACAAAGGCAACACCAGCAATTGGAGATAGACCAGACAGCACACACAGGAACAGGACATGGCATCAATGTCTTGGAAAATTTGTCCTCACAGAAATCCCATGCAATTGTGTAGAGCCAAGAGTCTAAAGTTTTCACTTAACCAAGCCCTAGAAGTCTACATTAGATACCTGAAATTACCTGACCAGTAGAGATGAAGAAATACAGTAAAAGGAAAAGGAAGTACCATTTGCAGTTCCAAAGAGATTGAAGGCCCTAAAGATAAGCTTTCAGACAACTAGACTGCAAAACCCTCTCCAGAGCAAGGATTGAAAATGGAGGTGAGGGAAACACTGAATAACAACAGTGTCTCAGAATCACATAAGGCAGAATACCAGAAAAGGGGAAGAGAAAGCCTAAAGACGAGCCAAATAATATCAGAAAACTCAGTGGATGAGAAATTATCAGGGCTAGCAATCCGTCCTAAGAAGACGAAATATTGCAGAGTGACGCGTGAATGACTTTGAAGACATGGGAACAGAAATCCCTCGGTCAGAAGCACACATAGGAAAGCAAGTGCAAACCAATGAAAACATTGCTGTTGAATCCTGGTTGAAGACAAGGCATGAAAGACTAAAATTCGAAAGAGTCCCAGATGGAAAAGCAAGAGATAAAGAAACAAACAATGTTTGAAAAGTTATGTGTAGAAAAATCAGACTGAAACTTGCTGAAAGCCAAGATAGAATCATCTAGGCGAATTCAGGAAGTACACAGCGTCCAAAAGAGGTGGAATCCCAATAGACTTAGCAGCAGCTGTATGATCCAAATCAACAAAGTTCATGAGCATCCCAGTGATTTAAAATGCGCCTGGAGGAAAGCAACATAGTCACAAGAGAACCTCCAGAGGGGTTTCAGCTGCTATCTCAGCAGCAATATTGCAGGACAGGGAGGAGTGCCAGGACATAGACCATAGCTTGAATGGCAAAATGCTGCCATCTAGGGTAGCCTATGCCACATGACTAACATTTCTAATAACAGCAGAGCTAGAGAATGCCACAGACCTGCAAATCTTAAAAGAATTCAGCATTTGGAAACTTATTCTAAAGAAAGGTTGAGAATTCTCCCCTGATAGGATAAGCAGCAAGATGAAATGGAAAGAAGAAAACCCTTATTGGAAATGCAAGAAGAGCATGAGTGGAAAAGAAGAAACAAGAAGAAAGCAAGGAGGACATCAAAACCCTAAAGATGGGAGAGGGAAGCAGGAAATCATAGGGGATTGGAAGCACTATCTTAAGGGAGTCAGCTTATATGACTCTCTGTTGGAAGCAAACGGAGAGATGCATGGCCTGACGTGTTTGCAAAGCAAACGAGAATGAGACCAAGAAAGAATCAAACAAACAAACAACACAAAAAGGGTAGGGTAACATGAATATTCAAAAGAAATTACTCAAGGTGATGTCAAGGATCATTCAGTACGCATCGACCCAGTATCGCGGCTTGAATGTACTCAGCACACCTGTATTCGGAAATCAGAGGCGTGCATTTATATTCGTAAATATTGATTCATATGAGCATATCGGGACCTAACCCAAATGCCGATTTGGAATCCAATCGATTCCTAGTCCGTGATATAGACTTGCAAGTTTTCCAACAGGATGAATGAATGTCATATTCTACACTACGTCGAGAAAAAATGGCACAAGCCTATAACAAGGAAAAGTAGCTCCGCTAAAGTGTACTAAGATCAAAAGAGACAGGCAGTAAAGTGCACATTGGGGATTGTATCATTCCTAGGAATTTCAGCCCCCTTGAAATAAATGGATAGATATCCCGTGAATGCAGGTGTTTCAGCAGAAATCAACCGACGGCTATGTATTGCGGGTGTGCCCATATTACAGGAACAATAGTTTCCCTTAGTGGGTCTCTGTGTACTGTGAACTGTTAGAAAGTTTAAAGACGTGTGAAACATTCAACTGAAATTGGACAAACTTCCCTCCGTTGCTACAGTGCATACAGATCTGAACAAAAGGAAAGAGGGAAGAACAAAGGCCCATGGGACGCTAGTGGGTAGAATCACATTTACCTTAGGAACCTCTCGTCGGATGCAGCCCCTCCCCCAACACTGACAAGATGCAGCAGCCATTGGGGATGGCAGTTAGCGGTTGGATTCCAGGTGGAATGTTGGTGTGTACCGCGAGGCTTGTTGTGGCTGGTGGATCCTAGGTAACCGGGCAGAGTTCTGTGGGTGGATCAGTGCGATGGAGGGGCTGCCGCCCTCTGTGGAGCTTGGCTTAGGTCTTTGGTCCGGGAAGCTGTGTCAGTTCGAGATACTGCTGCTGCCCAAAGACCTGAGTTCACGGGTCAGTTTCCAGAACCTGAAAGGGCAGACAGTGGAAGATCTGCCTGTCTTCAGCTTACTGGAGAGGCTCCGAGGTCCTTTCAGACTTGCCCAGTCCTGTTGAAGTCGACTTTATGGGAGACATGAAGAGAAGCTGGCCGAAAACATGGCTGCACGGATTGAGGAGAGATGCGAACACATTGATGAGAGATGTTCTGCTACAATAGAGAATACTGGCCTGGAGACAGCTGTAGAGGATAGCAGGCTCGAAAGGCATTCATGAGACATATTGAACCTCGCTGATACTAGCAGAAACATACGGAGGGCCACCGTGGACTGGAGGAAGTTCCTCAATTCTCTGCTCCAAGAACGGGTCCAAGATCCCTGACGTCTAAAGAGAAGAGATGGCAGAGATGATAAAAACGCTCATGTTCTTGAAAGAGGTCAGATAATCCACACGACCCAAGGGGCAATTCCAAGCCATTCAGATCAAAGTGCACCAAGCCCAGGTAAGCCTTTTCCCAGGTTTGGGCCTAGCTATCAAGCACTTGCTCTTCCCTCCCCTCCACTCAGGCATCCATTTGGAGGGATCAGTACCTGAGCTGCAATGAAGCCAGTAAGAGAAGAGCAAGCCCCTCCTAGAATCAGAGTTCCTCTAGCTTCATCCTCTGTGAACAACAGGGAACCCCATAAAGGTCAAATACTCTCGTATGAAATAGATAGGAATTGAATACTTAGCTCCCACAAAGAAACGATGGCCTTCCGCTAGATTCAGCAAATGCTGGGTTGATGTCTTCTCTGGGGTGAAGGGAGTGTGGTAAGTGAGGGGAATCTTTGACTGAACTTGAATCTGTATTAGGCCTCCGTTTTTCAAGACAGTCTAGGTAAATATTAGAAGTCAGATAGTGAACGGAACTGTAAAAGTCGCCAATGACATGAAAGACACAGCTTATGTGGACCGTCTTTCAATTGAGTCAAGCCCCCGGGGGCAATCTATCATGGGGGTGCAGACTTGGTTGCATTCAAGTGCTTTAGCCAACATGATCGGATGATTAAGCGTTCTCATCACTGATAGAAGAACACCTGGTTCTCAGTAGCCTAGCATAGCTGCAGCAGGGTTCTCATAGCTATAATGCCTCTAGGTTCTTTGGATTCAAAGCTAAATGTATATATTTAGTTCGTTTCCTCTTGTATTTTCCTTGAGAGGGATGTTACACCTTGAAATGCCAACATTGACCAGTAGGTGTCATCGGGAGTAAAGGGCACCCCATGCACAAGTGAATCCAAGCTTGGGGGTTATTTCATGTTTCCATTAGTTATTTCATGGTTCCTGTTGGTTTCGGAGGCTTCAACAGTAAAGAGTTGACATGACCCCTTTAACAGTTCGGACTGCTAGTTTGCATTCTATCTGTCTATGTTTTCCTTAGAGCTGACAAAATGTTACCGAAATTGACAAGTCTGGCTTCTAGGTCGATTTAGTATGTTTCAGAAACTAACTTCATTTTCGTATAACTCCCAAAACATTTATATCAATTCTATTAAATTTTTAAAGACTGCAAATGAGATATCAACACAATGTCAAAACTGGAGTCTTCGCACAATCCCTCCCACCACGGCTGTATAGAAACCAAGAGATAAAAAAAAATCACATTTCTGTGAAATGTATCTGGAAAGTGTTGATTCATCGATGCCCAGTTGACAGAGAAGCAGTGCAACCTGCGCTCACTCGCTCCCATGAACACAGCAATGGAAACATCCACTCACCCAGCCCTTGGCACAGGACACTTGCCGAAGGGAGGTCTGTTACTTCCAAAGACAGGATGAGGCCTCAGAACACCTGGAAGCAGGAGAAGGAAAAGCAGGGAATGGATACCAGTGCATGGTCTGAGCCCTGTTGATGGAGCAGTAAAGGTGAAACTCTCTTTAACTTGGATGCACACTCTCAAGCGGACAGGAGACATGGGATTGAAGGTGATGCGCTGAGTGTTAGAAGAGTGCACAGCAGACGCTTGGCTGACAGAACTCAAAGAATCCAGTGCAAAATAGCCCCACAGTTGATTCTGAGACCAAGCTCCGAGCTGCCAAATTTGAGGTAGCAGAGGCAGCGTTCAGGGAGGGATAGGGCTACGGATGGTGGCACACGCTGAGTCTCAGGGATCTGGAGTGCGTTGTGGGATGTGGTGGGTCCTATCAAGAGAGCAAACCGACCTGGGACCCCAATGAGCAAGCAACCACCCTGGCGCGCGCAGTTGAAATTATCGATATGTTCCATGGCCACACCCAGTGCATCTGCAGGACCAGAAACCAATTTGGCATTTTGCCAATAGAGCATGTGTGGGGCTGAATCAGAGATATTGTGCATCGGGTCTGAGGGATCCATGGGGCCTTGGGTTTGAATTCAGAATGAAAAGCCTTAGGATCTGCTACATTCATAACCTGGGCTATGATTATGGTTGGTTTGAGGCACAGGATGTGCAACAGCTCTGTGGTTGCCTTCGTGCACCCGTGCCACAAGGATGAGAGGACAAGGAAGTGTGGTCCAAGACCACAGCGTGAGAAGAGGAAGGATTTCCTTCAGTTTATCTCTCAAAAGCGGATGCTACATTTTGGATGGCACCGGCACGGTTCGGCAGCGAGGACACCAAGTTCGGGCTGCGGGATCATTCCAGCAGGCCCTGATGTGTGACATCCATAGATATGCTTCCACTGGTGTTTCTGTAGACAGAGAAGCTCTTGGAAGAACTGGTTTCAGTGGGACATTCCCGTGGCACTACAAAGCACAAGCGCACTCACACTCTGCTCTTCTGGAAACACTCCAAAATAACAGAGAGTAGAATGCAGAGCTGAGAACCTTTAGAAGCTCCATTTCCACCAGAGGAAGTGTCCTGTGCTCTTTCAGATTTGTGAGATAAACGTAATCAAAATGAGGTTATCTAAATCAAAATAGTATGGGGTGTTCATCACAACAAAGGCAACACCAGCAATTGGAGATTGACCAGACAGCACACACAGGAACAGGACATGGCATCAATGTCTAGGAAAATTTGTCCTCACAGAAATCCCATGCAATTGTGTAGAGCCAAGAGTCTAAAGTTTTCACTTAACCAAGCCCTAGAAGTCTACATTAGATACCTGAAATTACCTGACCAGTAGAGATGAAGAAATACAGTAAAAGGAAAAGGAAGTACCATTTGCAGTTCCAAAGAGATTGAAGGCCCTAAAGATAAGCTTTCAGACAACTAGACTGCAAAACGCTCTCCAGAGCAAGTATTGAAAATGGAGGTGAGGGAAACACTGAAGAACAACAGTGTCTCAGAATCACAAAAGGCAGAATACCAGAAAAGGGGAAGAGAAAGCCTAAAGACGAGCCAAATATTATCAGAAAACTCAGTGGATAAGAAATTATCAGGGCTAACATTCCGTCCTAAGCAGACGAGATATTGCAGAGGGACGCGTGAATGACTTTGAAGACAGGGGAACAGAAATCCCTCGGTCAGAAGCACACATAGGAAAGCAAGTGCAAACCAATGAAAACATTGCTGTTGAATCCTGGTTGAAGACAAGGCATGAAAGACTAAAATTCGAAAGAGTCCCAGATGGAAAAGCAAGAGCTAAAGAAACAAACAATGTTTGAAAAGTTATGTGTAGAAAAATCAGACTGAAACTTGCTGAAAGCCAAGATAGAATCATCTAGGCGAATTCAGGAAGTACACAGCGTCCAAAAGAGGTGGAATCCCAATAGACTTAGCAGCAGCTGTATGATCCAAATCAACAAAGTTCATGAGCATCCCAGTGATTTAAAATGCGCCTGGAGGAAAGCAACATAGTCACAAGAGAACCTCCAGAGGGGTTTCAGCTGCTATCTCAGCAGCAATATTGCAGGACAGGGAGGAGTGCCAGGACATAGACCATAGCTTGAATGGCAAAATGCTGCCATCTAGGGTAGCCTATGCCACATGACCACCATTTCTAATAACAGCAGAGCTAGAGAATGCCACAGACCTGCAAATCTTCAAAGAATTCAGCAGTTCGAAACTTATCCTAAAAGAAAGGTTGAGAATTCTCCCCTGAAGGGATAAGCAGCAAGATGAAATGGAAAGAAGAAAACCCTTATTGGAAATGCAAGAAGAGCATGAGTGGAAAAGAAGAAACAAGAAGAAAGCAAGGAGGACATCAAAACCCTAAAGATGGGAGAGGGAAGCAGGAAATCATAGGGGATTGGAAGCACTATCTTAAGGGAGTCAGCTTATATGACTCTCTGTTGGAAGCAAACGGAGAGATGCATGGCCTGACGTGTTTGCAAAGCAAACGAGAAGCAGACCAAGAAAGAATGAAACAAACAAACAACACAAAAAAGGTAGGGTAACATGAATATTCAAAAGAAATTACTCAAGGTGATGTCAAGGATCATTCAGTACGCATCGACACAGTATCGCGGCTTGAATGTACTCAGCACACCTGTATTCGGAAATCAGAGGCGTGCATTTATATTCGTAAATATTGATTCATATGAGCATATCAGGACCTAACCCAAATGCCGATTTGGAATCCAATGGATTCCTAGTCCGTGATATAGACTTGCAAGTCTTCCAACAGGATGAATGAATGCCATATTCTACACTACGTCGAGAAAAAATGGCACAAGCCTATAACAAGGAAAAGTAGCTCCGCAAAAGTGTACTAAGATCAAAAGAGACAGGCAGTAAAGTGCACATTGGGGATTGTATCAGTCCTAGGAATTTCAGCCCCCTTGAAACAAATGGATAGATGTCCCGTGAATGCGGGTGTTTCAGCAGAAATCAACCGACGGCTATGTATTGCGGGTGTGCCCATATTACAGGAACAATAGTTTCCCTTAGTGGGTCTCTGTGTACTGTGAACTGTTAGAAAGTTTAAAGACGTATGAAACATTCAACTGAAAATGGACACACTTCCCTCCGTTGCTACAGTGCATACAGATCTGAACAAAAGGAAAGAGGGAAGAACAAAGGCCCATGGGACGCTAGTGGGTAGAATCACATTTACCTTAGGAACCTCTCGTCGGATGCAGCCCCTCCCCCAACACTGACAAGATGCAGCAGCCATTGGGGATGGCAGTTAGCGGTTGGATTCCAGGTGGAATGTTGGTGTGTACCGCGAGGCTTGTTGTGGCTGGTGGATCCTAGGTAACCGGGCAGAGTTCTTTGGGTGGATCAGTGCGATGGAGGGGCTGCCGCCCTCTGTGGAGCTTGGCTTAGGTCTTTGGTCCGGGAAGCTGTGTCAGTTCGAGATACTGCTGCTGCCCAAAGACCTGAGTTCACGGGTCAGTTTCCAGAACCTGAAAGGGCAGACAGTGGAAGATCTGCCTGTCTTCAGCTTACTGGAGAGGCTCCGAGGTCCTTTCAGACTTGCCCAGTCCTGTTGAAGTCGACTTTATGGGAGACATGAAGAGAAGCTGGCCGAAAACATGGCTGCACGGATTGAGGAGAGATGCGAACACATTGATGAGAGATGTTCTGCTACAATAGAGAATACTGGCCTGGAGACAGCTGTAGAGGATAGCAGGCTCGAAAGGCATTCATGAGACATATTGAACCTCGCTGATACTAGCAGAAACATACGGAGGGCCACCGTGGACTGGAGGAAGTTCCTCAATTCTCTGCTCCAAGAACGGGTCCAAGATCCCTGACGTCTAAAGAGAAGAGATGGCAGAGATGATAAAAACGCTCATGTTCTTGAAAGAGGTCAGATAATCCACACGACCCAAGGGGCAATTCCAAGCCATTCAGATCAAAGTGCACCAAGCCCAGGTAAGCCTTTTCCCAGGTTTGGGCCTAGCTATCAAGCACTTGCTCTTCCCTCCCCTCCACTCAGGCATCCATTTGGAGGGATCAGTACCTGAGCTGCAATGAAGCCAGTAAGAGAAGAGCAAGCCCCTCCTAGAATCAGAGTTCCTCTAGCTTCATCCTCTGTGAACAACAGGGAACCCCATAAAGGTCAAATACTCTCGTATGAAATAGATAGGAATTGAATACTTAGCTCCCACAAAGAAACGATGGCCTTCCGCTAGATTCAGCAAATGCTGGGTTGATGTCTTCTCTGGGGTGAAGGGAGTGTGGTAAGTGAGGGGAATCTTTGACTGAACTTGAATCTGTATTAGGCCTCCGTTTTTCAAGACAGTCTAGGTAAATATTAGAAGTCAGATAGTGAACGGAACTGTAAAAGTCGCCAATGACATGAAAGACACAGCTTATGTGGACCGTCTTTCAATTGAGTCAAGCCCCCGGGGGCAATCTATCATGGGGGTGCAGACTTGGTTGCATTCAAGTGCTTTAGCCAACATGATCGGATGATTAAGCGTTCTCATCACTGATAGAAGAACACCTGGTTCTCAGTAGCCTAGCATAGCTGCAGCAGGGTTCTCATAGCTATAATGCCTCTAGGTTCTTTGGATTCAAAGCTAAATGTATATATTTAGTTCGTTTCCTCTTGTATTTTCCTTGAGAGGGATGTTACACCTTGAAATGCCAACATTGACCAGTAGGTGTCATCGGGAGTAAAGGGCACCACATGCACAAGTGAATCCAAGCTTGGGGGTTATTTCATGTTTCCGTTAGTTATTTCATGGTTCCTGTTGGTTTCGGAGGCTTCAACAGTAAAGAGTTGACATGACCCCTTTAACAGTTCGGACTGCTAGTTTGCATTCTATCTGTCTATGTTTTCCTTAGAGCTGACAAAATGTTACCGAAATTGACAAGTCCGGCTTCTAGGTCGATTTAGTATGTTTCAGAAACTAACTTCATTTTCGTATAACTCCCAAAACATTTATATCAATTCTATTAAATTTTTAAAGACTGCAAATGAGATATCAACACAATGTCAAAACTGGAGTCTTCGGACAATCCCTCCCACCACGGCTGTATAGAAACACAGAGATAAAAAAAAATCACATTTCTGTGAAATGTATCTGGAAAGTGTTGATTCATCGATGCCCAGTTGACAGAGAAGCAGTGCAACCTGCGCTCACTCGCTCCCATGAACACAGCAATGGAAACATCCACTCACCCAGCCCTTGGCACAGGACACTTGCCGAAGAGAGGTCTGTTACTTCCAAAGACAGGATGAGGCCTCAGAACACCTGGAAGCAGGAGAAGGAAAAGCAGGGAATGGATACCAGTGCATGGTCTGAGCCCTGTTGATGGAGCAGTAAAGGTGAAACTCTCTTTAACTTGGACGCACACTCTCAAGCGGACAGGAGACATGGGATTGAAGGTGATGCGCTGAGTGTTAGAAGAGTGCACAGCAGATGCTTGGCTGACAGAACTCAAAGAATCCAGTGCAAAATATCCCCACAGTTGATTCTGAGACCAAGCTCCGAGCTGCCAAATTTGAGGTAGCAGAGGCAGCGTTCAGGGAGGGATAGGGCTACGGATGGTGGCACACGCTGAGTCTCAGGGATCTGGAGTGCGTTGTGGGATGTGGTGGGTCCTATCAAGAGAGCAAACCGACCTGGGACCCCAATGAGCAAGCAACCACCCTGGCGCGCGCAGTTGAAATTATCGATATGTCCCATGGCCACACCCAGTGCATCTGCAGGACCAGAGACCAATTTGGCATTTTGCCAATAGAGCATGTGTGGGGCTGAATCAGAGATATTGTGCATCGGGTCTGAGGGATCCAGGGGGCCTTGGGTTTGAATTCAGAATGAAAAGCCTTAGGATCTGCTACATTCATCACCTGGGCTGTGATTATGGTTTGGTTTGAGGCACAGGATGTGCAACAGCTCTGTGGTTGCCTTCGTGCACCCGTGCCACAAGGATGAGAGGACAAGGAAGTGTGGTCCAAGACCACAGCGTGAGAAGAGGAAGGATTTCCTTCAGTTTATCTCTCAAAAGCAGATGCTACATTTTGGATGGCACCGGCACGGTTCGGCAGCGAGGACACCAAGTTCGGGCTGCGGGATCATTCCAGCAGGCCCTGATGTGTGACATCCATAGATATGCTTCCACTGGTGTTTCTGTAGACAGAGAAGCTCTTGGAAGAACTGGTTTCAGTGGGACATTCCCGTGGCACTACAAAGCACAAGCGCACTCACACTCTGCTCTTCTGGAAACACTCCAAAATAACAGAGAGTAGAATGCAGAGCTGAGAACCTTTAGAAGCTCCATTTCCACCAGAGGAAGTGTCCTGTGCTCTTTCAGATTTGTGAGATAAGCGTAATCAAAATGAGGTTATCCTAATCGAAATAGTATGGGGTGTTCATCACAACAAAGGCAACACCAGCAATTGGAGATAGACCAGACAGCACACACAGGAACAGAACTTGGCATCAATGTCTAGGAGAAATTGTCCTCACAGAAATCCCATGGAATTGCGTAGAGACAAGTGTCTAAAATTTTCACTTAACAAATCCCTAGAAGACTACATTAGATACCTGATATTACGTGATCAGTAGATTTGAAGAAGTACAGTAAAAGAAACAATAAGTATCATTTTCAGTTCCAAAGATATTGAAGGCCCAAAAGATAAGCTTTCAAACAACTAGACTGCAAAACGCTATCCAGACCAAGTGTTGAAAATGGAGGTCAGGAAATCACTGAAAAACATCAGAGTCTCAGAATCACAAAAGGCATAATACCAGAAAAGGGGGAAGATATTTTCTGAAGACGAGCCAAATTTTATCAGAATACTCAATGGATGTGAATATATCAGGGCTAAAATTCAGTCCTTAGCAGACTAGAAAATGCAGAGGGACGCGTGAATGACTGTGACGACAGGGGAACAGAAATCCCTCGGTCAGAAGCAGACATAGGAAAGCAAGTGCAAACCAATGAAAACATTGTTGTTGAATCCTGGGTTAATACAGGGCATGAAAGACTAGAATTCATTAGAGTCCCAGATGGAAAAGCAAGAGATAAAGAAACAAAAATTGTCTGAGAACTTATCTGTAGGAATATCAGACTGAAACTTGCTGAAAGCCAAGAAAGAGTCATCTATGCAAATTCAGGAAGTACACAGCGTCCAAAGAAGGTGGAATCCCTATAGACCTACCAGCAGCCGTATGATTCAAATCAACAAAGTTCACGAATATCCCATTGATTTAAAATGCACCTGGAAGAAACAACATAGTCACAATTGAACCTCCAGAGAGGTTTCAGCTGATATCTCGGCAGCAATATTGCAGGACAGGGAGGAGTGCCAGAACATAATTCACATCCTGAATGGGAAAATTCTGCCATCTAGGGTAGCCTATGACACATGACCGTCATTTCTAATAACGGCAAAACTAGAGAATTCCACAGACCGGCAAATCTTAAAAGAATTCAGCAGTTCAAATCTTATCCTACAAAAATGGTTGAGAAATCTACCCTGAATAAAAAATCAGCAAGGTGAAGTGGAAAGAAGAGACCTTTATTGGAAATGCAAGAAGAGCATGAGTAGCAAAGAAGAAACAAGAAGAATGCAAGGAGGACATCAAAACCCTAAAGTTGGGAGAGGGAAGCAGGAAATCATTGGTGATTGGAAGCACTATCTTAAGTGAATCAGCTTATATGACTCTCTGAAGCGAACCGAGAAATTCATGGCCTGATGTTTTTGCAAAACTAACGGTATGCAGGCCAACAAAAATTCAAACAAACAAACAAACAAGCACCAACTGTGTATGGTTGGCTGACATATACCAAAGGAACCATGATTATTGAAAAGAAAATACTCAAGGTGATGTCAAGGATCATTCAGCACGCATCGACCCAGTATAGCGGCTTGCATGTACTCAACACACTTGTATTTGGAAATCAGAGGCGTGCATTCATATTCGTAAATATTGATTCTTAAGAGCATATCGTGACCTAACCCAAATGCCGATTTGGAAGAAAATAGAGTCCTAGTCCGTGATATAGACTTGCAAGTCTTCCAACAGGATGAATGAATGCCATATTCTTCCCTACGTAGAGAAGAAATGGCATAAGCCTATAACAAAAACAATTAGCTTTGCAATAGTGTACTAAGGGCAAAAAAGACAGACAGTAAAGTGCACATTGGGGTTGGTTTCATTTCTAGGAATTTCAGCCCCCATGAACCAAATGGATCCATGTCCTGAGAGTGCGGGTGTTTCAGCAGAAATCAACCGACGGATATGTGTTCCGGGTGTATGGATATTATAGGAACATAAGTTTCCTTTATTGGGTCTCTGTGTGCTGTGAACTGTTAGAAAGTTTAAAGACGTGTGAAACCATTAACTGAAAATGGACACACTTCCCTCCGTTGGTACTGTGCATACAGATCTGGACCAAAGAAAGAGGGAAGAAGAAAGGCCCATGGGATGCTAGTGGGTAGAATCACATTTACCTTAGGAACCTCTCGTCGGATGCAGCCCCTCCCCCAACACTGACAAGATGCAGCAGCCATTGGGGATGGCAGTTATCTGTTGGATTCCAGGTGGAATATTATTGTGTACCGCGAGGCTTGTTGTGGCTGGTGGATCCTAGGTAACCGGGCAGAGTTCTGTGGGTGGATCAGTGTGATGGAGGGTCTGCCTCCCTCTGTGGAGCTTGGCTTAAGTCTTTGGTCCGGGAAGCTGTGTAAGTTCGAGATACACTTGCTGCCCTATGGCCTGTGTTCACGGGTCAGTTTCAGAAACTTTAAGAGCAAACAGTGGAAGAAATGCCTGTCATCTGCTCACTGGTGATTCTCCGAGGTACTTTCAGAATTGCCCAATCCTTTAGAATTTGACTTTATAGGAGACACGAAGTGAATCTGGCAGAAAAGATATCTGCATTGATTGAGGAGAGATGCAATCTCATTGATGAGATTTGTTTTGCTACAATGAATAATACTGGCATGGAAACAGCTGTAGAGAATACCAAGCTTGGAAGACATTCATGGACATATTGAGCCTCGTTGATACTGTCATTAACATGTGGAATGTGAACGTGCACTTGAGGAAGGTACTTAATTCTCTGCTCCAAGTACGTGTCCAAGATTTCTTCCATCCAAAACATAAGAGAAGATAGAAATGATAGAAGCTCTCATGTTCTTCGAAGATGTCTTGAAATTCCAAACGTTCCACGGGGCATTTACAAACCACTCAGACGACCAAGCACCAAGCCCTGCTAAGCCTTTTCCCAGGGTTGTTCCTTGCTCTCAAGCACTTGCTTTTCCCTCCCCTTCACTCAGTTATACATTTCAGAGAATCAGCCCTTGAACTGCATTGAAGCCAGTAGGAGCACAGGAAGACCCTCCTAGATTCAGAGTTCCTCCACCTTCACATTCTGTGCACAACAGTGAACTCCTCCATGGTCAAATACTCTGGACTAAAATAGGTTGGTTTGAATTCTTAGCTCACACTGTGAAATGATGACCTTCCCCCAGGTTCAGATCATGCTGGGGTTATATCTACTTTGGTGTGAACGGTGTTTTGTAAGTGAGTGGATTCTTTGCCTGAATTTGAATATTTATTTATCCTCAGTTTTTCAAAACAGTATTTGTAACTATTATAATTCTGTTATTGAAATGAAGTGTAATTGTTGGCATAGATATGTAGTGACACATTTTTTGTGGACCATTTTTCCCTTCAGGCATGTACCGGGTGCAAATATGTGGTTGCCATATTTGTCAGGTTTAATTGTGTTTCTCAACATAATTGGATGATTAAACATTCTCATCTTTCATAGAAGAGCACATGATTCTCAATAGCCTAGCAAAACTTTTGCAGTGTTCTCGTATCTATAATGTCTCTAAGTGCTATTGAAACCAAGCCTATATAAAAATACATTGTTTGGATTTCTTTGTGCTTTCCTAAATAGTAATGTTGCCCCTTGAATCGCCAACATTGACCAGTATGTGCCATTATTAGGAAAGGGCACCACATGAACAATGGAAACCCATGGTTGTGGTTGTTAATGATTCTAAGAATTATTTCATTTTTTTTCTTAGTGTTGGAAGCACCAAGAGAAAAGTGTTGACCTGCCTCCTTCATGACTTTTGGCTGCTAATTTATATTTTCTGTGTATTTTTCTTATTTGGGTATTTCAAGCTGATACCTAAATATGGCAACTCTGTCTTGTAGTTAGATTTAGTATATTTCTAAAATTATCTTTATTTTGATACACTTCCCATAGTATGTAATTCAATTCTGTTAACTATTTGAAAGTCTGCAATGGAGGTATGTACACATTGTCAGACTTGGAATCTTCGAAAACATCCTTCCACAATTGATATAGAGAAAAATATCTAAACAAGGATCAAGTGTCTGTGAGTTATGTCTAAATTGTGTTAATTTATCTATGCCAAACTGGCAGAGTACCAGTGCAAACTTCGCTCACTCTCTCCCATATATACAGCAAGGTAAACATCCACTCTCCCGGCCCTTGGCTCAGGATCCCTGCTGAATAATGGCCAAACATCTCTTACTTCAAAAGTCAGAAAGAATTCTCACATAACCTGGAAAGAGTAGAAGGCAAAGTAGAGAATGGAAATCAGTACAGGTCCTGACCTTTGGTGAAGGAGCAGTAAAGGGGAAACTGTTTTACTGGGATGCACACTCTAAAGTGGACAGGTCATTTAAGATGGAAGACGATGCGCTGAGGGTTAAAAGAGTGCATAGTGGACGTTTGATTGACATAACTGAAAGCAATAATCACAAAATTTCTCTGCAATTGATTCCCAGACCAATACTCCATCTGCCAATTTTGAGTTAGGAGTGCCTGTGGAATCTGTGTGTTAGGGGTGTGGCTGATGTCACAAATTTATTCCCAGGGGTTTGGAGATTGTTTTGGGCTGTGGTTGGTACTATCTAGAGAACAGATCTGCCTGGGTCCTCTCTTAATATTAAATCTGCTGGCATATGTGTTGTGGATTAGCTTAGTAACCCAGGGACTTTGTCACAGTCTTTTCACATCCACAGTATAATTGCTCATTTTCTCCATAAAGGAGAAATGGTCTCAATCAGAGCCATCTTTATCTGGTTTCTAGAATCCAGGGCAATTTAGTGTTGAAATAAGATTCTATAGCCAAAAGATCTGCAACTTTCATAGGCAGGATTGAAATTTCTTATTGTCCAGTGCAGAGGTTTTTGAAATGCTCCATGCTTGCCTTTGAGTTCCCATGCCTTATTGACAAAAGTTCTTGGAGCAGAGATCTGATGAAAAATAGGAGAATTTGAAGCCTTTCCATCAACCTTGCCTACCACATGCTAATGCAACTATAGTTGTGGTGCTGACCCAGTACTACACTAAGGACCCAATTGTGGCACTGCAGGATTGTTTCAGCAGGTTCTAATGCGTGACATCATTAGATTTGTTTCCACTTTTATTTTTGTTTGCAGAGAACCTGAGGGAACCCACTATAAAATTTTGACTTTTCCGTGGCAACAGTGAGGACGAATGCACTTTCATGAGTGTGTATTGGAACAATTCCCTCTCCACATATCCAGCCTGCAGCCCAGAAACCATTTGGAAATCTCTATTCCAGCAAAAATTAGTAGTCCCAGCACTGTCAGAGCTATGATAAACATTTAACCAAAATGACACTCTGCTAACTTTACTAGAATAGGTTATATTCACCACAACAAAAACCGCAGTAGCAATCATAGATATAACAGGCAACAGACACAGAAGGAATGCATGGCATCATTACATACCAAAAACAATCCTCACAGCATTAAAACTAAATGTGCACAGAAATGATTTCACTTACAAAAGCCGTTCAAGTCTATAATAGATAACTGATAATCTTTAACCCATAGCGATAGAGAGATATAATAAAGTTAAAAGAACTATTCCAAATTTTCAAAAAACAGGAGTCTCCTGAAAGAACATCCAATGTATTAGACCCCCAAAATTTAATAGAACATGACTTGAAAAGGGAGGACATAAAAACATTGAAGGAAATCTTGAGTCTATGAATACAAATGCAGGCTAGTATAAATGGAAAGAGAAACACTTTAGATGAGCCAAATATAATCAGAAAACTCAATGGTGAGAATAGCTAAGCTAAAGACAGTCCAAATCGGACTAGATAATGCACAGGAACAAATAAATGACTTAGAAAACAGGATAACCGCAATCACTCAGTCAGAACACGACATAGAAAAGCTAGTGAAAACCAATGCAAGCAATGCAAATGAAATCTGGGATAAGAGAAAACATACCAGTGTATGACTCATAGGGATCCCACATGGAAAAGAATAAAGACAAATGGTTTGAAAAGGTATTTGAAGAAATCAGACTGAAATTTTCTTAAACCAAATATAGAACCGGTTATCTCAACACAACAAGCACAGAGCGTCCAAGCATAACGAACCCCAGTAGGCCTACAACAATATATATTCTAATTTAAATGGCAAAAATTGATAATAAGGAAATGATTCTAATTGCACCAAAATAGAAACAAGTGTCTTGCAAGAGAACTTTTTAATGTCTTCAGCTGATTTCTCAACAGATAGATTGGTATTTTTTTCTTCCCTCTTTCCTTTTGTGTTGATCTCTACTCCAAGAACTGATGAAAGGCAGATTCCTTCAGTCTAAACAAGATGAATGGGCAGAGATTCTAAAAGTGTTCAAGTTCTTGGAAGAGGTCATCAGAATCAACACATCTCAAGGGGCTTTTTCAGACAATACAAGAGACCATGCACCAAGCCCTGTTTATCCTTTTCCCAGGAGTGGGCCAATGTATTAAGACTTGCTGTTCCTTCACACTAAACCAGCCATGCAGGTACACCCTCAGTCTGCTACTGCAGGAGAATTAGATCCAGGTCCAATTTTACCAATACTGTAGGGAGAACCTGAGCCTGCTACTGCAGGAGACACAGCACTGTGTCCCATTTCACCAATCTTTCAAGGAGACCCTAAGCCTACTCCTGCTGGAGACTGAGAGCCGAATCACATTCCACCAGCTGCATAGGAAGACAATCATGCCTTCACTTGCAATGGATCCAGGAATGTGTCCAATTACACTAGCCTTGTAGGGAGACCTTGAGCCTGTTCCTGCAGGAGAAACAGATCTCTGTCATTTTCCACCATCCCTCCAGGAAGATGCAGGGCCTCCTCCTGCAGGAGACTCAGGAATTGGTCCAATTTCACCAGTCCTGCAGGAAGACTCTGAGCCAATTCCTGCAGGAGACCCAGGACTGGGTCCCATTCCATCAATCATGCACTAAGACCTTGAAGTGGGTCCAATTCCACTAGCCTTGCTGGGTGACCCACAAGCCTGATCCTGCAGGAAAATTAGAGATATGTCATATTCCAGAAGCCCTGCAGGAAGACTGAAAGCCTGCTTCTGCAGGAGACCCAGGAATAGGTCCAAATACGCCAGCCTTGCTGGGAGAGAACAAACCTTATCCTGCAGGTGATACACAGTGAGGTACAATTCCAACAGCCCTGCAGGGATATCCTGAGGCCACTTCGGCAGGAAACACATGACTGGGTCACATTCCAATACCCCAGAAGGGAGACCGTGAGCCTGCTACTCCAGGAAACCCAGAACTTAGTCCCATTCCACCAAACCTGCAGTCAAACACTAAGACTGTATCTGCAGAAAACACAGTGCGGGTCACATAACACCAGCCCTGTAGTGAGACTACAAACCTGCTCCTGGGGGAGACCAAGCCATTCACAGAGAATATGAGCCAGCTCCTGCAGAAGAACAAGAGTTGTGTGACATTCTACCAGCTCTGCAGGTAATCCATAGGCTTGCTCCTGCAGGAGACAGACATCCCAGTCCAATTCCATCAGCCTCTCCAGGGAGAACCCCAGCCTCCTCCTGCAGGAGAGCCAGAACTAGATCCCATTCCACCAACCCTGCATGGAAACACTGAGCTTGCTCCTGCAGCATACCCACAGCCAAGTCATATTCAACAAACCCTCCAGGGAGACACTGAGCCTGCAATTGTAAGAGACCCAGGACTGGGACCAATTCCAACAGCTCTCCAGGGAATCCCTCACCTGCTCCCATAGGAGACTAAGAGCCATCAGTTCTGGTGGGGTCCCTGAGCCTGCATCTGCAAAAGAACCACAGGGTGGAGTCACATTCCACCAGCCCTGCAAAGAGAACAGAACCTGCTACTGCAGGAGACACAGGACTAGGTCCCATCCCACCAACCTTGCAGGGATACCCTGAGCCTTGGACCAAGGAATGGGACAAATTCTGCTAACCTTCTAGGGAGACCATGAGCTTCTCCTGCAAGAGAACCAGAGATGGGTCATATTACAGTATTCTTCCAGGAAGAACCAAGGCCTGCTCCTGCAGGAGATGCAAGAACAGGCCCAATTCCACCAGCCTGAAGGCAGAGTCCAAATCTGTTCTGGCAGGTGACCTAGAGAAGGGACCCATTCCACCAGCCCTGCAGGGAGACTCTGAGCCTACTACTACAGGAGACCCAGGAATGGGTCCCACTAAACCAACCCTGAAGGGAGACACAGAATCTACACTTGCAGGAACCACAGAGCCAGGACACATTTAATCAGCCCTGTAGTGATCCCTGAGCTGGGACCAATTACACTATCCTTGCAAGGAGACTCTGTGCCTACTCCTGAAGCAGAACCAGTGATGGGTCATGTTCCAACAGCCCTGCAGGAAGACCTGGAGCTGCTTCTGCAGAAGACTCAGGACAGGGTCTGATTCCACCATCCCAGCAGTGAGAAAACTAGCCTGCTCCTGCAAGTGACCAAGGTCTGAGTCATATTCAACTAGCCATGCAGGAAGGACATAAGCCTGCTGTTGCAGGAAACTCAGAACCATGTGCCATTCCAGCAACACTGCAAGGAGACTCTGAGCCTGCCCCTGCAGGAAACAGAAACCCAGTCACATTCCACAAGCCCTACAGGGATACCAGAGCCTGCACATGCAGGAGACCCAGGCCTGGGACCAATTCTACCAACCCTGTGGAAAGACCCTGAATCAGCTCTAGCATTAGACTAAGAGCCATGTCACATTCCACCAGCCCTACAGGTAATTTATCAGCCTGCAACCTACACCTTCAAAAGACCCAAGAATTGGACCAATTCCAATGGCACTGCAGGGAGAACATGAGCCATGTCAAATTCCACTAGCCCTTCAGGAAGGTCCCAAGCCTACTCCTGCAGGAGAACCTGAGATTCGTCATGTTGCAACATGAGCCTGCTCCTCCAGGAGACCCAGGACTATGTCCCATCCACCAGCCCTGCAGGGAAACCCTGAGACTGTCCCTTCAGGAGAACCACAACTGGGTCACATTTCACTAGCAATGCAGGGAGACTTAGAGCCTACACCTTCAAGACACCCAAGAATTGCAACAATTCCAGCAGCACTGCAGGGACACCATTAGCCAGGTCCAATTCCACTAGCCCTGCATGTAGACCCCGAGCATGCTCCTGTAGGAGACCCAGCACTGGGTCTCATTCCACAAGGCTTGCAGGGAGAAACTCTTCCTGTTTCTGCAAGAGACCAACAGCTGAGTCACATTTCACCAGCCCTGAAGGGAGACCCCAGTACTGCACCTGCAAAGGACCTAAGACTGGAACAAAATCGACTAGCCCTGTAGGGGGACCCTGAGCCTGCTTCTGAAAGAGAATCAGAGATGGGTCATATTCCAATAACCCAGCAGGGACAGTCCAAGCCTGCTCCTGCAGGAGTTATAGAGCAGGGTGAAATTGCAAAACCTTGCAGGGACACCCTGAATCTGCTGCTGCAGGAGAAAAATGATGGGGTCTCATTCCACAAGCCTTACAAGGATACCCTGAGCCTGGTCTTGAATGAGATCCTGAGATGGCTCCTTCAGGAGACCCAGGACTGTGTCCCATTCTAACAACCCTGCTGGGGAACCCGAGCCTGCACCTGCAATACACACAGGACCGTGTCACATCCCACCAGCTCTGCAGACTGTAGGACTAGCCCTACAGGTGACCTAGAGCCAGGTTACATTACCAGTCCTGCAGGGAGACCCTGAGCCTGATTTTGTAGCTCCTCCTGCACCGACACACATACTTCTATGAGGCCCAGAGCCAATTCAGGCATCACCACCCCTACAGGCTGAGATGTCTCTGCAACCACCAACACTGTCATCTAATTCTAAGAATCAACCCACTCCCAGACCCGAACTTTACGTCCCTTCTCCTGGCATCATTTTTGTTTCTTTTTTCTGTCATTTCCTTGTTTTCTTTCATGTCATTTAGAGTACCATCTATTTTTATGTTTTAAGCTTACCATAATAAAATTTAGATGTTTTTTCCATTTTAAATTGTGCAATTCAGGAGCATTAAGTGCATTCACAATGCTGTGTAACCATCGTCACTGTCTAGTTTCAGACTGTTTCTTTCCTCAAAATAAAACCCCGTATCTAAAGCACACATTCTCTTTTCTCCCTCCCCCAACCCCTGACAAGCTCTAATCCTCTTTCTCTCTGTGTGTCTTTCCCTACACTGGATGTTCCCTATCAATGAAATCATACAAAAGATGGCTGTTTGTGTCTGCTCTCATATTTTAACAAGGGATTGGTGTTTTTTTTTTCACTTGAAGTAGCATTTTGGTTATTTCAAAGGGAAATACAGGTGGATTAAAGATGAGATGTACAAAATGAATATTTTTAGTAACTATGTGCATAATCTCGAGATAGGCACTGCTATTCTTTGTATGAAACCAGAGCCAGGAGGGAGATGCTTAGCTCTTCCTGTGGCAAAACATAACCTAACAAAATAAAAAATAATAATAATAATCAAAATCCATGAAAGACAAACCACAACATGGAAATATCATTTTTCATAACCTAAAGTCAGAGAAAGGTTTCACATCCCTGTGGTCCAAAAATATCTTGAAACACTGTGTTCTAAACAGAAACAGAACAAACACATGCAATTCCAACAAGAGGCAATGCAGGTGGCCAGTGTATATTAGAGATGCTCGACCTCGCAAGTGAGAATGCAAGATGTTCACACTTCGGAGACAGCATTGGTCAATATCACACTGGCAGGCCTTTAGCCTGGTGACAACCAGCTCTAGTGACAACATGAGGAGACAGAGGCCACAGTAGATCCCCTGGAGGGAAGAGTGAGCAGACTATCCTCTCTGGGAGAACAGTATGCAGGATGCATCACAGATCCAAAAGTGCACCACTTTTCGAGCAGTGCTAATGCTTACCGTTGATCATACTAAAATTCTTGCACAATTTTTCAAAGATGTCTTTTCAAGGATGTTCATCACAGTCCTGTTTAAACTACTAGGGAAATGGAAGCAACACTAATGTTCATGGAGAGGGGGTAGGATTCATCAGTTCTGGTTCAGATGGAGGAATGATTGTTGTGCAGCTGGAAAAATGAGTGCTAGGTCTTTACCTGATGTCAAGGAAGCCCTCAGTTTGGATGCCTGTTAATCCATCATCTACATCCAAGATGCCATCTCTATGACCACATATGTGTCAAATCATCATAGATGTAAATGAATCTTGTGGTGTGTGAGACACAGAGGCAGAGAGAATGAGAGAGATAGAGACTGAGAGATGTTCACCAAACCATTAATGACGGTCACTTCTGGGAGTGGGATTTGCAAATCTCTGCACTTTTCCTTTAGGCAACATTTCAAGCGTTTATAATGTATCTATGTTGCTTTACTAATTCTAAGGTATTAAAAGCATATGTTACTTGAGATTCATTCATATTTCATCTATAGAATAAAGTTTATTATTTTTATTTTAAAATATTTGTTACAAGTACAATCAGCATTTATGAGAGTAAAATGATAAATTCTAAAGAATTAAGAATCAGATAAAGAACAAAACCTTTTGGTGACTCAGACACAGGCCAGCTATTTGGCAGTAAATGGCAGGGTGGGACAGGTTTCTCCAGAAGGTTGTGTATGTTCTGAATCAGCATCCAATAGAGGCAAGGAAAAATTACAAGACATGTACGCTGAAAACTACAACAGCTTGTTAAGAGTAATTAAGAAAGACCTAGCCCTATTTTAAAATTTGAAGGAGCCAAAATGGCAGAGTAGACAGACTCACAGCTTGACCTCTCCCACAAATACGCAAAGAATTACATCTACAAAAACATTGAATTGCACAGAAACCTCCTGAACTCTGGTAGAGTGTCTCTTATTTTGAAATACAGGAAGATTCTCACAAAATATGGCAAGGAGTAAAAAGAGAAAAGAAAAATTCAGTGCAGAACTGATCCTGCAGGGAAAGAGTAGCATAGGAAGAAAGGCACACTCACACTGGGACACAACCTCTCTAGCTGGGAGATCAGCTAGGAAAGAAGCAGAGCTTCCAAGGTTTGGAGGAGACAGTGGCAACTGCATGGCAGGCAGAACTGGGGAAAACTGACACAGAGGGTCCCTGTGATGACCAGCCCTAGACATGAGCTAGCAGGGATGAGCCAGAACTGGCTACTGGAGTCAGTGAAGAGCCCAGGCAGAGGGCTGGGTCACACTGCAGAGAGGCAGCCTCAGGAAACTAGAGGGCAGTGTGAGCTCTGGCTGTGTGTGTGTGTGTGGAACAGAACAGACTGAAACTCTCATAAAAAAGCACCAATGTTGGTATAATGGGGGAGGAATGAAACACAGCTGTGCCAAAGTCACTTTCTCCACTTGGCTCCATTGTTGGTGTGTTCTCATGAGAAGAGAAATGGGGCTTGGTGATAGCCAACACTGCTGCACAAAGGCAGAGCTGAATGTTGACGCCATACCCTGTGCCATTGCAACTTCACAGGCAGGACTGAGATTTGTTTACAGCCCCAGGCAGAGAGGGTGGATTTGCTGTATCTGGTCACTTTGTGGATCCACACCTCTGAGACTTACAGGCAGTGAGTGGAGTTCTGACTCAAGAAGGGTGGCCAGTGAGGGTATTTACAACAGGGTGGTGTATGGTTCCATATGTGGGTGCGGGATTGGGGTTTGAGGTGAACCTATAGTGGACCACAAATTCATGTGTGTGACTGCACACTTGCTAAGGCAGGTCCAAGGGACTGACACTGCTGGATCTGCACTGATGTTTCCTGGGGCTCAGAACCTGAGGGGCACCAGAGTAGGTGGCTGACATTCCCATAGCTAAGGCAGGGATAAAGCCAACATCAACAAATAGTACTTTGTAAGTCTGCATAACAAGTGACAGGCAACACCACAGAGAGAACTCCCCAGTGAACATCTTCTGCCTATTCTTCTTCACAACTGAATTGCTCCAACCCTGCCTACTACATATCACAGCTCAGAAACGGGTCTAAAAGAAATACATAGAGCCAGAGAAATATAAGTAAAATAAAGAAGCCGAGGAACCACTTTCAATTAAAAGAACAAGAGAAATCCCCTGAAAGAACAATCAGTAAAATAGACTTTGATAGTCTACTAGATTTCAAAAAGGAAATGATCAACTCACTGAAAGAACTAAAAGAGACTATCAATAGAGACAGAAAACTTTAAAAAGAAAATTTAAACTATAAAGAAGAGCTAGTTAAAAATAGAAAATTCAACTACAGGCAATCAAAAGAAGACTAGATAATGCAGAGGAATGAATAAATGACTTAGGAGACAAGATAAAAGAAATAACCCAAAAAGAACAGCAGACAGAAAAGTCAATAAAAACCAATTAAAGCAAGATAATATAAAGTGTGCCAGCCTATGCATAATGGTGAGTCCCAGAAGGAGAAGAAAGAGAAAGTGGGATTGAAAAGATAGTTAAAGAAATCATGACTGAAAACTTTCCAAACCTTAAGAAGGAAAGAATTATCCAAGTACAGGAGGCACAGAGGGTCCCAAACAAGGAGAAACCAAACAGACCTACACCAAGACATACTATAGTTAAAATGGTTAAAGTAAAATAAAATATTCTAAAGGCAGTGAGAGAAAAACAAAGTGTTTGTTACAAGGGAGTCCCATAAGCATTCAGCTGATTTCACTACCTAAAATCTTCTGGCCAGAAGGGAGTGGCAAGATGTATTCAAAGTCCTGAATAAGAAAAAGGCTGCAAACTAGGATATTCTATCTAGAAAGACTATCCTTTAGAACAGAAAGAGAGAAAGATTTTCACAGACAAGCAAAAACTAAAAGAATTCAGCAGTACTAAATCTATGCTAAAAAACAATTTGAAAGTTCTAATCTAAATAAAAAATAAACAGGAAGCTATAGAAATGAAGAAACCATAATTGGAAATGCGATAAATACAGTGAGTTGCAAGGGAAAACATGAGGATATAAATAAGTCAGTAAGTCAATAAAGAAAACAAGAAGGCAAACAAGAAAGAGAGAATAGCAAAATCATGAAAGGTGGAAGAGGAGAGCAAGAGAATATATATTTTTTCTCTTTTTTTTCTTTTTTCTCTTTGTCTTCTTTCTTTTTAGGATGCACTTGAGCCCACATGACTATCAACTAAAACCAAACAGATGAAGTAAGGGGTTACCATACTTGAATGACAAGGTAACCACAAATCAGAAGTATATATTAGAGTCATAAAACCCAAAAAGAAACCAAGCTAATAGAAAAGGAATTTATCAAACCACAAAAATAAAAATAATTAAAAGAAAGAAACAAATAATTACCAAAATCAACTGGAAAACAAATTTCAAAATGGCAATAAACCCACATCTATAAAATAGCTACTATAAATGTCAATGGACTAAATGTTCCAATCAAAAGAAAAAGAGTGAAGGAGGAGGAAAGATGGTGGAGTTAAAAGGATGCTCAGAGCTCACCCTCTCCCACAAATTCACCAAGAGTGACATCAACAGACACACCCATCACCCAGAACACCTGCTGAACTTTGACAGAATATTGACTTCTTCAAAAGATAAAATTTTCCACAAATCTGGTGGGAGAACAGGAGAAAAGAAGAAAAAGGAAAATAGTTCTGGACCATTCCAATGGGGAGGGAGCTGCAAAGGAAGAATAGCATTAATACACTGGGTCTCTCCAACTCCAATGGTCAGTTCAGCAGGATGGAGATGGAACCTCACAGGCTCAGATCTGTATAGAATAGACTTTGACTGACAGAAATAAGTTAATGGGGCACAAAGGGTCCCAACGATCCCCAGCCCTAGATGCGAACCAGCAGGTGTGGGATGGGACAGGCTGTCTGAGTTGAGCAGAGGACTTGGGCTGACTCTACAGAGGAAAATTTGGGGGACTGCAATGTTCTGTGTGCCATGGCTGGGAGAGTATACAGAATAGCCTGGGTCCCCCATAAAATACAAAAAAAAAAAAGGCAGAAAACACTGCTGGTGTGCCCTGGGGGGAAGGGTAGCCGTAGCCTTTGTGTCCGCAGACCCACAGTGCCATTATTGGAGACTTCTTGGGAGAAGAGAGTCAAGGCTCAGCCATAGCCACTATATTTTCTGGTGCATGTTTCCCAGGTAGAGGAGGGGTCAAAACCCAAATCCCTACCTAGGGGCTCCACAACCTCATAGGTGGGACTGAGATTTGTTTACAGTCCCAAGAAGGGACCATTACACACCGATGCTTCTCTGAGTTGGCTCTTCTAAGACAAATGCACAAGAAGCAGTGTTCTGGAACAGAGCAGGGATGAAGGCTAGTGAAGCTGTTTCCTCTGAGTCCACCTACAAAGCATGGACCTAATGCGGCAGGGGAGCTACCTGCCAACTACCTTGCACAAGTGTGGTCCTGGGACCAGGCATCTGGTGGGGGGTGCAGACCACCCATTTACTGATGCTGGGACACAGACCAGGGGCACGACTAGATGGCCTCTGGAACCAGCAAGTGGAGTTTTCACAGCAGGATATGGGCAGGAGTGTGACAACCACAGGAAAAAAAGTAGCTCCTGCTCAATAGCCAGGGCAGATTCAGGCCACCAGAACACCAGCCACACCACCAACAAAGGGGATAACAGGAAAAAGGCGTGGAAGGAAGACTTGGCAACCACCCATAGTTAAAAATAACCTTATGACAAAATTATTAAGAGTGTATATTCTTGGAGAAAGGCCAAGATAGTGGAGTATAAGGATGCTTGTATCTTATCCTCTTCAATAAATTCACCAAGACTGACATTCACAGACACACCCATCCACTCAGGACATCTGCTGAACTTTGATAAAACATTGCCATCTTCAAAAGACAAAATGTGCCACCAATCTGGTAGGAGAAAAGGAAAAAAGAAGGAAGAAAATGCAAAATGGCTTGGGGTTCGTCCTTTGAAGAGGGAGCAGCAAAGGAGGGATAGTCCTGGTTGACTGGGTCTCCCTGTTTCCAACAGAGAGGTCAGCAGCATGGACAGGGAACCTCTGAGGCTCAGATGTGTACAGAACCACCCTTGACTGACAGAATTAAGTTAAATGGGCACAAAGTGTGTCAACAACCCCCAAACCTAGAAGTGAATCAGGGATGGGAAGGGACAGGCTGCTGGATCCAGGCAGACTCTGGTTGACTGTACATAGGTAACCCTGGGGGACTGCAGTGTGCTGTGGACAACTGCTTGGATTGTATACAGATCAGAACAGCCTGGGCCTCAAATAAAATAAGAAAAAAATAAAGCAAAGCAATATTGCAGGCTTGCCTGGGGGAAGGGGTGTTTCGTCCTTTGTTTCTGCTGACTCATGGCAACATAACTGGTGATTTCTCAGAATAAGAGAGATGAGGCTCAGCCACAGCCATCATACCCACCCAGGCAGACATGGGGTTGAAACCTGAATATGTACCTGGCAGTTCTGCAACCTCATAGGTGGGACTGAGACTTGTTTACATCCCCAGACATATAGGAAGTTTCTGTCCTGGTGCCTCTACGAACTCACACCTCTAAGACAAGTGAACAAGGAGCAAAGTTCTGGCAAAGAGCAGGGACTAGGGCTGGTGTGGCCATTTGCCTCAAGCCCACCCACAGAGTGTGGAACAGATGTGGAGTGGGGAGTTGCACTGAATATGGGAGCAACCAACCCAACTATTGTGGAGGACTGCTGCACCTGGACACGGCATTGGGAAGGGGCACAACCTGCCCACCTACCATGCAGGAGTGCAGCACCAAGATGCAGCACTGGGAGGAGATGTGACATGTCTACCTACAGGCACTGGGAGCAGCACAGACCAAGGGTGTGACCAGAGGGTCTCTGGAAACAACGAGCTGAGTTCATGAAGCAAGGCAAGGGCAGGAGCTGTGACAACCACAAAACAAAGAGGAGTCCCCATTCAATAGCCAGGGTAGGCTCTGGTTAACAGGTTAATGGCCACATCATTAACCAAAGGGATAACAGACAAAAGGCACAGAAGTAAGACTTGGTAACCACACATATTTAAGAAGGACCTCTTGATAAAATTACTAAGGGCACACAATCTCCACGGGAACATACTCTTTTCTTTTTCTGTTACATTTTCTTTTACTTTTTAAATGTTACTTCTTAAATAATTTTTATATTTCTATTTTTAATCCCTTTTAAAATTTTCTTTTAAAATACTTTTATTATTATCTTTCAATTTGTCTAATTTCATTTTTATCCTTGTTTTTTTCTTCTGTTGTGATGATTATACTCTGTTGTCAAATATTTTTTCTTCCTTTAATATTTTAAAAATTCATCCCAACTCAATTGTTATCTTGTTTCAATATGTTCTTCTGTTATTGATTATACTGCTTTTAAAACTAATTTCTTTGTGCTTAGTTTTATTTCTGCATCCATTTTATATAAATAAGTAAACTCTTAAAAGACCACAGTAGATAATTGATACTCCATAAGCCATAGTGCCAGAGAGATATAAGCAAGATAAAAAAGCAGAGCAACCTGTCTCAATTAAAAGAACAAGATAAACCCCCTGAAAGAACAATCAATGAAATAGACATTGATAGTCTACTAGATGATTTCAAAAAAGGAGTGATCAAAGTACTGAAGAAACTAAAAGAGATTGTGTATAGAGACAGAGAATATGTCAAATAACGAAATTGAAACTCTAAAGAGGAGCCAGTGAAAATTGGAAAACTCATTTGCTGAGATGAGAGTTGAGGTAAAGGATGTAAAATGTAGGCTGGATAATTGAGAGGAATGAATATGTGACTTAGAAGACAGGACAACAAAACAGCTGAGAGACAACAAATAAAAACCAATGAAAGCAATATAAGGGACCTATGGAATAACATAAAGCATGCCAACCTACTCATAATGGGGGTCTCAGAAGGAGAAGAAAGAACAAAGGAGATTGAAAAGATATTTGAAGGAATCATGACTGAAAACTTCCCAAACCTAAAGAAGGAATCAGATATCCAAGTACAGGAAACACAGAGCGTCCCAAACAAGGAGGACCCAAACAGACCCACACCAAGACATATTACAATCAGGATGACCAGGGTTGAGAATGGGAAATGATTCTAAAGGCAGCAAGAGAAAAACAAAGAATGAGATACAAGGGAACCCCCATAAGACTTTCAGCTGATTTCTCTACAAAAACAGTAAAGGCCAGAAGGGAGAAGCAAGGTATATTCAAAGTCCTGAATGAAAAAATGATGCAGCCTAGGATACTTTATCCAGCAAGGGTATCCTTTAGAATAGAAGGAGAGATAAAGAACTTCACAGACAAGCAAAAACTAAAAGAAGTTAGCAACACTAAACCTATGCTAAAGGAAATATTGAAAGACCTACTCTAAATAGAAAAGAAGCAGGATGCTACAAAAAGGAGAAAACCATAATTGGAAAGGTGATTGCTACAATGAATTACAACAGAATAACCATGAAATCATAAAAGAGGGCATCTAAATCATTAAGGGTGGGAGAGGCGAGCAAGAAAATATACAGGTTTCTCTCTCTCTCTCTTTCTCTCTGTCTCTCTCTCTTTTTTGTTCTTGGTAGGATGGGTTTGAGCTTATATTACTATCTGTTTAAAACAAACAGATATAGTAATGGGTTAATATATGTACAAAGTAGGTTAACCACAAGCCAAAAAGTTACAATAGAGTCACAAAACTAAAAAGACACCAAGATAATAAAAAGGAAAATTATCAAACCACAAAAAGAAAAAGTAAGGAACAAAGAGGAAATACAAAATGAACTACAAAACAAAGTTCAAAGTGTAATAAACACATTTCTATCAATAATTAATATAAATGTCAGTGGACTAAATGCTTTAATCAAAGGACATAGAGTGCAGAGTGGATAATAAAGCAAGTATCTACAATACGCTGTATAGAAGAGACCCACGTTAGGGAGAAGGACACACATAGATTGAAAGTGAGAGGATTGAAAAAGATATTCCACACAAATGGAAATGACCAGAAAGCAGGAATATCAACAGTGATTTCAAATAAAATAGACTTTAAAACAAAGATTATAAAGAAAGATTAAGAAGGATATTTTATAATGATTACAGGAGTCATAGATGAAGATATTTCACTCATTAACATATATGAACACAACATAGGAGCACCTAAATACATAACAGATAACAAGAAAATACTAACAGATAAAAAGAGAAAATTTGATCGGAACACAATCACAGTAGAAGACTTTAACAATCCATTAACATCACTGGACAGATATTCCATACATAAAATTAATAAGACAACATAGAAATTAAATGATACAATAGAACAATTTGTCTTGGGTAATATTTTCAGAACATTATATTTCCCTAAAATAGAACATACATTCTTCTCAAGTGCACATACCACATTTTCTAGGATAGATCATATACTTTGTCACAAAAGAAGTATTAACAATTTGAAGAAGATAGAAAATATTTGAAGCAACTTTTTCTGACCACAATACCATGAAACTAGAAATGAACTACAGAAAAATAAAGGAGAAATAAATGACAGTATGGAGGTTAAACAACATACTACTTTAAAAAAAAATGGGTGGATGATGAAATCAAAGAAGAAATAAAAAACACATTCAGACAAATGATGATGAAAACACAACCATACAGAACCTATGGGATCCAGAAAAGGCAGTGCTTAGAGGGAAGTTTATAGCGAGAGAATCAGGTCTACCTCAAAAACGAGGAACAACTGCAATAAACAATCAAACTTACCACCTAAAAGAATTAGAAAAAGAAGAGCAAAAATAACAAAAGTAAGCAGAAGGAAGGAAATAATAAAGATCAGGGAGGAAATAAATAAAATAGAGATATAAGAAACATTTGAAAAAATCAAGCCAAGAGATGGTTTCTTGAAAGAGTAAACACAATTGACAAAATTATGTTCTATGCTGGAAATTGACACAACAATGCAAACTGACTATAACTCAATAAAATAAAAATTAAAAAAATAAATATATTAACAAAAGAAAAAAGAAAAGGTAGTTTCTACTCACCAGACTGGAGGAGGGGACTGCAACCCATGCGGGGTCACACCCCATGGGAAAGCCTGGGGTCAGGATCGGAGGAGCAGGGTGCTGTGGACATGATCTTTCACAGGGTTTCTGCAGGAGGGGAGTGTGAGGCATGTGAGCAGGCTGAGGACTGGCCATTTGAGTAAGTTCATGGGCTCTGTGGTGGAGGGGCTCCCCCAAGTTTCTGGACTTGACTCTGGGTGAGTTGGGCAGGTGGACAGTGGCTCAGTGTGAGTCCAAGTCCAGTGGAGGAGGTAGTGAGTTAGATCTAGAAGGACTCCTTCTGGGGTGGGAGGGCCCACAAGGGAGGCAGGAGGCCAAGTCCAGGTGACTGAGAACAGGGTGTGTCCTGCACAGGGCTGCAGGGCAGATGAAAGCATCCAGTCTACAGAAGGTGGAAACACGGTCCATACAAGGGCTCAGCTCAGATGTCACCTCCTCAGAGGAGCCTTCTCTGCCTGCACAGTCTACAGGGACAGCCTCCTCCAAGCACATCTCCCCAGCAGACACCTGCTCCATTTCCTGCATAGCATTCAGGACACGGGCCCCTGCTCCGTACCCAGCCATGGTTCCGCTGCCCTGAGGAAAAGCCCTCACAGGAGCCATAAAGCCCTACACGACCTGGGCCCCACCTCTCTGTCTCCTCTGGCACCACTGTCTCCACCTGGCCCTCTTCTCCTCCACTCCTGCACTCCTGACTTCCCCCAGCCTTATGTGCTCTCCAGAGCACAGGTCCCTCCTAACATGCTGTGTGTGCTCACTGTGTCTAATCCACTGCATGCCTCCCACCCAGGTCAGTAACCAGCACACAGTAGGGCTCAGTAAGTAGAGTATGAATGACTCTTACCATGACTGCTGGGAAGGCTTTTGTCTGTGGCCTACAGTGATCACACACCCGTCACACAATCTCTGAGGTCCTACTGTGTTGGGTGGGTTCCAGATACCGGGCACAGCAGGTAGTGAAGCAGTCAGGTCTCCATCCTCATGCAGCAGACAGCCTGGTGGGGGACACAGAGAAAATTAAGTAAAATATACACAATGTCCGGAGGTGATATGTTCCATGGAGAAAAATAAGGTCAGGGAGGACATTTGAGCAGATTCCTGGAGGTGTTTAAGAAGCAGGGGGAGAGAGAGCCTGGCTGAAAGAGCAGCCATCCCAAAGGCCCTAAGGGCAAAGTGGGATGTATGTGGAGGGTCTTAGTTATCCGTGTGAGTTCTTAGTCCTGCCTTGAGTATGTATGTTGCTTTCATTTGTAAACCTTGATTTCACCTTTATAGCAAATTAACCTGCATCATCAGTCTGCATAATTTAGTCAACTCTGTTTCAGGTGTTGTGGGCACAATGGCAGGCTAATTACTTGGGTTGGTAAAGAATTACCAGCGTCTGAGAAGGGTTTAGGAAAGTTCAATAGGGACACTGCTATAGGCAACATCAGGCCACACAGGCAAGAGGTGCCTACACGAGAGCCAATGTTGAGTGTGTGGGGTCTGTTATTGGGGGGGTGCTGTGCACACAAGGAGGAGGGGGCTGCATGATCAATTCATGCACAGGTACCTTGTTGGTTGTGAGATCTGTCAGGGGCTTCTCTGAACAAAAGGCTTTACCAATTTAATAAGGGAAGGATGTGAGTTCTCTCTTCCTGGGGCAATGAGGTTTCATAGGGTAAACACACAGCAAGAGAAGATGTTTTATAGCTTGTGGAAATGCAGGTGTGCAAAGGGTCCTGCAGTGGGGAGTGGGAGGTAAGGGGCCACTGGGCTCTAGGCACACAGAGAGCCCATGGGTGAGGGTGTATGACTCTGAAGAGTGCCTGCTGGCTTCACACCAGGGACTTTATGTGGAAAGAGGAGAATCTAGGTTATCGGCACGTGTCTACTCAGTGACCTCCCTAAGCCTAACTCTGTCAGGCACCAGGTGGCTATGAAATGAACATGAAGGTCCCCACCCTGAGGACCCCAATGAATGAACATCTTGATATCCTCAAGCCCCTTCCCCTGCACCACCGCCCCACCACATCTGGGTCTCAGGCTTTGACCCTGACATCAGTGGCATCTTCGTTCCCTACATCCAGCTCCTCTGGACATCTCTGTGATGAGCTGTTCCATGTCAGCAAGCCCCAAACTGAGCTCTGCCTTTACCCCATGTTTGCTTCCTTCCTGTGAAGCCCCTCGTGAAGGAGCCACCACTAGCAGGATCCTACAGCTCTGAGGCTCTGCCTTCCCCACCCCTCCGATGTCTCCCAGCCCATGATCCCCTATGGAGGTCCCTATTATCCTCTCCCTCCCACTTCATTCTTGGGATGCACACCAAATCCCTCTTCACAATCTCCCACAAGACAGGTCCAGGTCCACTTGGGGACACTGAGGTGACACAGGCGGATGTTGCTGGGAATGAAGAGCAGGATACTTTAGCAGAGGAGAGGAAAGGGCTCTAAATCCACCAGAACACACGCTAAAGTGGTGGCAAGACACCCATAAAGGGTGAGGCAGGCATCACACTGCAGCCCCGCCCTCTGCTCCCCCAGGGTGCCCTGTGTTTCCTGCTTTGGCCTAGGGGACTCCCCCCTCACTCTCTGTTAGAGGGGTGCCCATCCATTCATTCACACCCTCATTAACCATGTACATGGGTCCTGCTCAATGCCAGGCCTCAGCTAGATGACAGCTCATCCTTGGGAACACAGCTCAGATCTTACCTCCTCCATGAAGCAGTTCTGGATTCCCACCCCCCCTGAAGCTCCTCTGGCCTCAATTGAGACCACTAGGGCTGTGACCACACTCTGATTACATCCCAAGTCTGTGATCTCTGTGAAAGCCCTGGGCCCAATGTAGAAAGAGACTCAGAAAAATGGGGCCAAAACGGGCTAAGAAAAATGTTACTAGTTCTCTATTACAGAGAAGGGCACTGAGCAGAGAGAGGGCAGTGTCCAACCAAAGCCACAGAGGAGGGTCTCAGTGAGCCCTCCCATGGCCCTGTTACTAGTTCTCTGTTACAGATGAGGACACTGAGCCACAGAGAGGGAGCAGAGCCCTGCTATATCCTTGGCCCCACGACCTGTGTCCTTTATGACTAGCTCCATGCTGCCAGCAGGGGTGTGGGCCTGGAATGGACGTTGAAAGCAGCCTGACCCCCAGGCCCCCTTCATACACAAAGTCAGTCTCAGGAACACCCCTCAAGACCTACCCTATACCCCTGGGATTGGGACCTGATTGCTGTTCCTGGAAGCTGTCTGGGCTTCCCTGTGAATTGCCCCAGGAGGTGCTTGGGACAGCCACAGGGCCCCTGAGGCTTCCTGTCCCCAGCTGAGCAGCTCTGGTCCCCTTGACTGTCCCTGGCCCAGGCCTGATTACACAACGTTTTGGCTGGGTAGCCAGCTGTGGAGATGAGGAAATGGGGGCAACATGCAGATACACGCAGAGGTTCAGGTATTCACTCAACAATCACTGATTCAGGCTTTGCAGTGTGGCTGGCCTGGGCCCAGGCCTGGGTGTCCAGTAGTGAATACAGTCAACCCCTTGAGCCTTCTGGGAAAGCAGTCCTCAGAGAAACGGGCCCTCAGTGCAACCACCCTGCTCCCCATGAACAATCACACTGAGATGAGGCTGCGGCCATGGGTCCCAGTGGAGGATGAAGGGAGGAGGAAAACCCAGAATGGGCACTTACCATGAGCCTGGACACTGGAACCAGATGACCTGGGCTATGTAATCTGGGGTGGTCACCTCAGCTGTTCTCTCTGCGCCTCAGTTACTTCTGCAGAAATGGGTGATAATGCCTGTCCCTGCCCCACAGATTTTCATGAGGAGTCAGTAAGCTTCTCTAAGGTGTGTAGGACAGTGCCTGGCTATGGGTCAGGATCCTGCTCACCTCACAAGAGTCTGTCCCACTTTAAAGATGATAAAGTCAAATCTAAGGGGGTTATGAGACCAGCCTGGGCTAGCCCCCTTCTCATGGTCTGCTGTCCATGTCTCCTGCTTTTACATCATACCTCTGCCCCCATATCCACCCAGCAAAGTAGGTGCTGAGAATCTGAGCAAATCAGAGTATGAATGGAGGCACACCCTCTCCCCATCTTGGGCACCTGGTGTGGTGGGCAGGTTGGGGATATCGGGCTCCTCCAGACTGTCCAGGAGGCCCAGCATGTCGGTCACCTCATTTCCACTCAACACGGAGTAGGTGTGTGGCCAAGGGCCAGAGGGCGCTGGAGTAACCCAGGGTGGGTGGATGCTAGGTAGGTGTGGGAGGCACAGAGTGGCCCCTGGAAGACAGTGTCCAGGCAGCCAAGGGGCAATGAATGAGGGTCCCCAAAAGGGGCAGAGGACAGAGTCCAGCCTGGACACCACCCCCTGCTGGACCCTGATCTGGGGTGAGAATTGGGACAAGCCAGTGCCCCTCTGGGACTCTACATCCAGCAAAGAGGTGAGGAAAAGTTAAGGAGACCGTGCTCCCTGTGTGAGGGCGCTGCTTCCAGGATCCTGGAGGTTCCATAGACCCTTGTGAAGTGGCTGCTGTTTGCAGCCCCATGTGGGCAGAAGAACTGAGGCAGGGAGGACAGAGTGACTCAGGACAGAGCTAGGATTCATCCAGGAGTGTGTGCTGAGCCTCTTGCTAAGAGCAGCCTCTGGGCATCATGGACTCAGGAAGTGTCTTGTCGTCCCTCTTAAGGCTCCTGGCATGTTAGGCAGGAAAGGTCCCAGTGCCCATACCTGGGCCTCTCTGGGTGATTCTGACATGTGGGATCATGATGGTCCTGAGAAAGGAGAGAGAATGTGGGCTGGGCGTCAGGTCTGCATCAGACCCTAATGATGCCCCTAATGTTGTGTGACTTGGAAACTCCCTGACCTCTCTGTGCCTGGCTTTCCAGCCCTGACTCAGAGGACTGCTGTGATTGGCACACAGTAGGACCTCAATCAGAGGAAAAAGCCAGCCCTTCCCCAGGAACCTCTCCTCTTACATTCCCAAAGCTAAGCCCATGTTCCACACATCACCAGAGCTGAAACTTGACAAACAGGGCAAGTGAAATCCAGCAACTCCTCCCTCCTGCCTGAGGCCCTTCCCTCCTCAGTGACAGTGGCTCTGAGCAGGTCTCTGCATCCCAGAAGTCTGAACTGAGCCTTGTGACCTGGAGGAGTCCCTGTTCCACACAACTTTGTTTCCAGGTCCTTCCAACAAGACACAAGATCACCTGGTCAGTGTCTTAGCTACAAGGTCCTCCCTTTGCAAATTGCCCCATCACACCCGGGCTAGATGATGTGAGTTCCAGAGCACATGACCATCCAAATGATGACTTCAGGGAAACATCCCTGCCCACACTGCACTCTTCAGAGCCCACCTTCTAAACTAAGGGGTAGTGACCCACGGTTGTGCACACTTTTATCAGAACACAGCCCTCACCCACCCACCATTGGAAACACGTGAGAAGCAGAGATTCCCAAGTGCCTGGACCCCTGTCATCCAGAAAGCAGAGGGTAGGATAACAGACAGAAGGGGAGAAAGTACTTTCAGACTATATATCTGATAAGGGGTTAACACCCAAAACATATAAAAAACTCTTACAATTCAACAGCAAAAAACAAGCAATCTGATTTAAAAAGTGGGCAGAGGAACTGAATAGACATTTTTCCAAAGAAGGCACACAGATGTCTATCAGGTACATGAAAAGGTGCTCAACATCACTCACCATCAGGGAAATGCAAATCAAAACCACAATGAGATACCCCCTCTCACCTGTCAGGGTGGGTGTCATCAAAATACAAGAGATAACAAGTGATGGTGGTGGTGTGAAGTAAAGGGAAACTTGTGCAATGTTGGTGGGAATGTAAATTGGTGCTATCACTCGGGAAAAGAGTAAGAAGTCTCCCCCAAAATTTAAAATTAGAACTTCCATATGATCCAGCAAGTCCACTGCAGGAAATATATCCAAAGGAAATGAAATCACTATGTCAATGAGACAACTGCACCCTCATGTTCACTGTATCATTATTTACAATAACCAAGATATGTAAACAACCTAAGTGTCCATCAGCAGATGAATGGGTACAGAAAACGTGATGCATATATATGTATATAAAATGGAATCTTATTCAGACATTAAAAAAGTGAAATACTGCCATTTGTGACAACTTGGGTGGACCTTCAGGGTATTATGCTAAGTGAAATAAATAAGACAGAAAGACAAATACCTATGATCTCATTTATATGTGGAATCTACAAAATAAACCGAAACACATAGAAACAGAGATCAGGTTGGTGGTTGCCAGAGGTGAGTCAGGGGGTGATTGAAATTCGGGAAGATAATCAAAATGTACAAACTTCCAGTTAGAAGATAAACAAGTCCTGGGGACATAATGTACTGCAAGGTGACTGTAGTTAACAGCACTGCGTTGTGCATTTGTTAGTTAAGAGAGTACCTCTTAAAATTTCTCATCACAAGGAAAATAGTGTGTCACTATGGGTGATGACAGAGGTCAAGTAAAGTTAATGAACTGATCATTTCACAATATGCACATGTAACAAGTCATTATGCTGCACACCTAAAGCCAACAAAGTTATGTGAAAATTGTATCTCAGGAATACTTATGTCAGGAAGCGGGGGTGCGAGCCTGGACTACCTACTGCAGGAGCTGCCTTTGCCCTCCAACAGCAGAGGGTGGTAGTTGTGACAGAGACTGTAGGTCCCTCAAAGCCTAGAATGTTTACTGTCTGGACCTTCACAGGGAACGAGTGCAGACCCTGCCCTGGAAGACAGTGGTCATGGCAGCAACAACGGCCTGCCTGTATGCAGGCTCAGCCCAGACAGCTCCTATGCTCTGCTGTCACCGCATTTACTTCCCTCCACACCCTCAGAGGGAGAGGCTTCAAAGTTCTCACTTTACACATGAGAAAACTGAGGCTGATTTGCTCTGAATTATTGACAAAGTGGTGGGGGAAGCTTTGAATTCCAGTGTTCTGATTTCAAACCCACATCTCAGTCCTGATTTTTAGAAGTTGGAGGTCCAGGCACTGGGGACCCTCCACCTTCCTCACTTGTAGTCGTACTCCAGGGCTGCCACTCCCAAGGCGTCTGGGTGAACACATTTAATCCGCTTACTCTGCACCAGCTGAGCCCTTGGCTGCCAGTCTCTTGTCACTGCCTGAAACCAGCTGAGGTTTTACAAGTGAACCATCACCCCCTGCCAGCCCACCTGCCCTGCCATGTGGAGAAGACCCCTCCTAGCCTGGACATTCTAAACCCTTAGCTCGCACATTTGCACAACTGCATCAAAAGGACCCTACTCCCTGTGTGGAGATATCGACAAGGGGAAGGGAGGGGAGTTTGGGGTGGCCGCTTACTGTGAAGGTGACACATGACAGGGACATGTTCATGTCCATAATGGCACTCAATTTGAAGCTTAGAACATGGTCACAGCGAGGGGTAAAAGCTGAGAGGCTACAAGGCTGCCTAGAAAGGGGCTTGACTATTGAATTGTAAATGTGTAATTTAATTTAAAAATTAGCCCCCTGGGTGATAAGAATTTGCCCCTAAGGCCAGAATTGGCCACCAGACCCCTGGGAACCCCTCAATTCCAGGATGTAATCATCTGAGCATGGAGGGGGCTTAAATTGGAGTGCTGTCCTCTCAGTCATGGTGCACCTGCCCACGTGTGCACCCATGATCTGCAGTGCTCACACATCAAGGAGGTCCAGGTCATAAGGAAGGGATGACAGACTGTGAGGTCACACGTGTGCCCCTGCAGGGGTGAATGTTGTATAGAGAAGAGCCTCCCACTCTCACCTCCAGGAAGGGTGATGGAGGGAACAGGACTCCTGAGCCCCGAGGCTTAGCAAGCATCCTGGCTGAGGGTGGGAAGGCTGTCCACTCCGAAGTCATAGGTCAGATGGTAGATTGGGGTCCCACCCCCACATCTCACCAGTGAGAACGTCTAGTCTGTTTTCTCTGTAAACTGGAACCCAGTCACCCTCACCCTCAGAACTGGGGGCAGCCTGTGTAAATTACTACACAAAGCCCTGGGCTGTTTTAGGTGCCCGGGGGTGTCCAGCCCCCCTAGGCCCGGCAGGTGGGAGAGGAGAGTTGTGGGTTAGCAGGTGTGACAGCAGAGCTGAGACTTGGCTGAGTGCAGGCACTCTAATATCCAGGAACTGGGAGCTACCAGTAGCAAATCTGTTCACTGAGGCCATGTGTACTCTCCCTTGTCATTTACAATCCCCTGTTTGAACAGAGGCCTCTGGAGTCTATTTGCCACATTGTTGCCTGTCACCTCACTGTTGCAGTTCCAGGGTCTCCATTTAGCCAGCTTGAAGGAATAGTCAAACTTTTTCTTAAAACCAGTGACAGAAAACCAAAGTGGCTTTAAGAAGCAAACAGGGCAGGAGAGAATGACTTACCTAACTGAGACGTCCACAGGGAGATAGCTTCAGGCAGGTCTGTACCTGGTGCTCAGTGACATCAACAAAAGTCATCCTTCCCCACCTCTGGGCTCTGCCACTGGTGTCATCTTCACATGGCTCTGCCTTTATAAAGCAAGATAGTCACCAACTGCCACAGGCTGACATCACCACCCCTCAACTCCCAACTGAAATAGAACTTCTCTGCTCCCAGGATTCCAGCAACTAGGCCTGACCTCCGTGGAGCCTGATTGGGCTGGTGCCCAGCCTTGAGCCAATCACAGTGGCCAGGGAGGATGGAAAATGCTGATCGGCCAGATCAAGGCCATGTGACCATCCTCTTCAGGAAACCTGTGAGCTGTTCACCTGTTTCCAGCTTGGGAGAGTGTGATGTCTCCCAGAGGATTCTGCTTCTAGCACAACCTGCTGGTGGCACAATGAGCTGGAATGAGCCTGTCTGCTTGGTGACAAGTGACAGGTCACTTAGTGGTTCCTTGCTCCGGGGAGGGAGGCATGTCCACACAGTATTGGGGCTTCAGAGCCAGAATGTAGTAGAAAAGCCTCCTGGTCTCCCAAAAGGTGGGAAAGTGAGCAGTGACACTGGAAAGGCACTCCTCTCTGTGGCCCTTGGCTTTCTCCTTGTTACAGTGGAGAGTGCAGTGCTGCCCCTGACAGCCCACTTCCCTGCTGGGAGGCCTTTGCAACAGGTGGAGAGTGCTTGGAAAAGCCCATTTATTCTGAGGAACTGTTATTGCTCCTGGTGGGATCATTATTTTCATGTCACTTGTGAGGTGGGCCCTGAGGGGTCCCTGATCTTGGGGCACAGACACCCACAGAAACTTGGCCCAGTATTGCTGTTCATTCAACAATGTCTTACCAAGCACCTACTGTGTGCCAGATTCCCAGGGTAGAGCAGTGATGTTGACAGCACAGGTCCCTGCCTCACCTCATCTCTGCATCCCAGGTGGGGTCACCAGAGTGGGAGTTCAGGAAGCAGAGGATGTGGCCGAAGCCTTGTGGGAACCCCTGGGTTTTTCTCTGTGCTGAGGGACCTAGCAGCACACCGATTGTGGGACTCAGTACCCGCAGCACCCAGCATTGATGGGTAAAGGAGAGGGGCATTTCTACAAGCCCATCCTCACTAACCCCAGGCTCTGGAGGGCAGCTCCAGTCTGCTCAAACCCAGGGGGCATCTTCCGACATTCTGATCACCCTCTGGTATTACTCCCCGCTCAGATGCAATTTTCCCTGTGGTAGCTACACTCAGAAAATGTGTTTGTTTCTCTCCGATGTGGTTAAGTGGACTTCAGATGCATGATAGCGATGGAGTGGCTAAGCCTCTGGGCAGATTGCTGGGTGACCCGTGGAACTTGCTGCACATGGTGAGCTCCCTTCTGTCAACCAATGGGCCAGGCCCCACCACTGTTCTGTCTGTTCTACCTCACTTAATCTGCACAGACACTCTGTGCGGGACATCCTGTTATCCCCCATCTCTGCTAACCGTGGGTGGACAAAGCTTGGGTTTGAGAAATTTGCCCAGGTCACATGGTTGACAAGTGCGGAGCTGGGGATTTGCACCCTGGTCCCAGGAGTCTGGATCATGGAAAGGGCTGGGTGGGGCAGCTTATTGCAAAGGGAAGTCCTGCCCAAGCCCCTCCCATGAGAGCCCACCCAACAGCACAACTCGGAGAGTCAGCATTTCCTGGACCAGATGGACAGAACCTCAAAACTTCTTTGCAGATAGTTTCCATGTTCTTTTGCAAGCACAGAAAGGCCGCAGACCAGGGAAGGATAAGGCCAAGAGTGTTTTCACTGGGGAGAGTGAAGGACAAGTGTGAAGACACACAGCACTCCCAGCAGCCCTCTCGGCAGAGCCTGCCACTGGGTGAGCAGCTACCGTGACTACCTACCATAACCCTGTGAGGTTCATGCCTGTACAACTCTGCCTGTGAGAAGAGCAAAGTGAAGCTCAGAGAGGTGTGGGGACATTCCAAAAAGAAACAGATAAGGTGGGATCATCACCACCATGCTGTGCAGGTGTCACACTGTCACACTGCTCATGCATGGCCTGCTGGGAGTAGTGAAGGCCTGATAGGAGCACAGGAACACTGTGGTGAAGGTGACGTTTCTACCTGGGACAGCTGGTACCGGGGACTCTAGCTGGTTCTTCATTGTGCCTGCTTTGAGTGTCAGCGTGTTGCAGCCTCATGTAGGGGAAGGGCTGTCTCCTTTCCACACCGGTGCAAAAGGAAGAGCATGTACACACTGGCATCACCATAGACCACCGGCAGGATCAGGATCTGGAGCTCAGAGCAGAAACTGCCAACACCTCAGGAACTGGTGCAAGAGGAGGACCTGAGTGCCCCCTGAAATATTTCTAGTTTTAAAAACATACTTCATTAGGGGGAAGTGATAAACAGTTGATCCCTTCAAAATATTCTGTTATCCAAGGAACAATAGCACCTCAGCATTGTAAGAGGTTTAACTCAGTCATCAATAACCATCACTATAGGTATGAGAAAACAGAGTGTTAGGAGTTACAAAAGGGTCTCAAGATCATGCAGGTCAGAACTGAGAACCATCCAAAGCATGTGCTGCATGATAGCCTCTCTAAGCTACCTGAGGCTTGGTCTGCTCCTGACACAGGGCAGATGGTTCTGAGAAAACCACACTCCTCAGGGGACCCCAGGGAGTTGACAGAGTTGAGTCTGGGTTCCTGGTCATCTTCTAAGTCTGGAATTTTGAGATTCTTCTGCACCTGTCCTTCCTCCAGAACAGAATCTGATTCAGGCGGGATTCCAAGGACTGAGGCATGTGCCAGGCAAGAGAGCAGGCATGGCTGGATGAGAGCATCACCAGTGCCATTAAAAAAGAGGCCAGGGCACTGAGATTTCCATTGATTTAGCATCATGGCTGGGAGGGGTCATGTGTTCTACAGTGAGTTCCGAGTATCCTGCACCGCCCTCGAGGACCTGCAGGGGGCGAACGAAGCCAGCGTGTCTTAGGTGGCGGTGCGCATGCGCAGTCCGCGTCAGCAGCCAGCGTCTTCCCTGGGGGCGGAGCTTGCTTTCCTCAGGGCTGAGAGGGCGGCGCCAAGGAGGCTCCGGGACAGCGCTGCCTGCGTGTCTGCGGGAGGATGCTCCCCGCTCTCTGTCTGAAGTTACGCCGGTTTCCCACGGCCTGAGCCCGCTTCCTGCCGGGGTGTGTGTGGACCTGACCGAGCTGGGGCCCCGGCCAGCAGGGCAGGAGGGGACGGGTGCGCTGGCGCCCGCTTCGACTATTCTCCTCGCCCGCCGGGAGCGGGTGAGTGCCCGTGTCCATCGGGGCCGCTGGGGTGTCCGCGCCCCTTGTCCTCACCGCCCGGGTCCCCCCTTCCCCCGTGTGATCGTAGGTGTGTACACCGCGGGTCAGGAGCGGGGATGCGGGTGTGAGTGTCCGTGTCCATCCGGGCCGCGGGGGTGTCCGCGCCCCTGGTCCTCACCGCCCGGGTCCCCCCTTTCTCCGTGTGAACGGAGGTGTGTACACCAAGGGTCAGGAGCGGGGACGCGGGTGTAATGGGAAAGGGGCTGAGAAAGTACTGAGAGTTAAAGAGAAGTGTGTAAAATTACATTATGTTAATTTTTATATTTTAAGTGTGTCAAAGTCAGAGTTTATCATGCTTTTACTTTCTTGTCTTTAAAGGAATGCAATCATTTAGTTTATACTTAAAATATGCTTCTCAGCTTATCTCATTTTCAAGTCAAAATACTGCCACGGTTGACATTTTCTCATAATACAGTGACAATCTTAAACATGTGTGAATATAAACTCATTGAAAAAATCTTGCAGTATTCCATGGTGAGTTGTCTTCTTAAAAATAATATCCAGGCCATTGCTAAATTATTACAAAAATATAAATTTTTTGAAGCACTTTTAGAAGTTCCACACACAGTGGTATTTTTAAAACACCAACCACTGCATAGTGCTTAAGATCATTTAAGATGAAATATATTCAGACCTAAAACTTTAGAATACTCAAAAGGCAGGGTAATGGCTGCTTTTTCATTGCAAATACACTTTTTTCTTCATAAGTGCAAAATACGAAGGTATTCAGCTAAATTTTGTATATCTTAATTCAAAAGGTGAAATTAGAATATAATCTCATTTTTTATTTTAAGGCTATTTCCCATAAAAATTGGTATTTTTATCTGTAGGACCTTAATTGTCTATTCATTTGTTTTTTTCTTTTCGTTTATTTTCTTTAACAGAGAGTGCATTCTTGTGTCTTGTTAGAGTTTTTAATTCTCCTAACTTATTCCAAGACTTTCTGACACTGATAGTAAATAATGGGAAAGGCCTTATAGTAACTGCATCTTTTCATGTAGTCAGGATTTTTTTTTTTTTGGATAACTTTTTTTTACAATTTCCATTTGGTTCACAATATTATCCCATTATGACAACTCAATAAAAAATTGTAATCTGTTTACACCAAGACACTTATGTCAGCACAGTGCTTTTGCTGATATGATTTTACATTACATTATAATATAATATTTGATTTGATTTACATATAGACTAATACCTATTTTATATATTTACACACATATATGAATATCTGCTAAATGTCATTAATTTGCATGGGGTGGTAGCTGATAACATGTGATCTTTCTGACCATTGGCTATTCTTATGTGTGTCTAACGTACTTCTTAGAACAGATACTAGAACATCACACCTCTCATTATACAGTATTTTAAAGGTTATATTTTATTTTATTTATTTTTAAACATTTTTTATTGAGTAATAGTCATTTTACAATGTTATGACAAATTCCAGTGTAGAGCACAATTTTTCAGTTATACATGAACGTACATATATTCATTGTCACTTTTTTTTTTGCTGTGAGTTACCACAAGATCTTGCATATATTTAAGATTCCACACATGAGTGATCTCACATGGTATTTCTCTTTCTCTTTCTGTACTGCTCCACCATGAATAACATTCTTCAGGAGCATCCATATCTCTGCAAATGGCGTTATGTAGTCAGTTTTTGTGGCTGAATAGTATCCCATCATATAAATATCCCACATCTTTATCCAGTCATCTGTTGATGGACATTTTAGGCTGTTTCCATGCCTTAGCTGTTGTAAATAGTGTAGAAAAATCAGCTGAAAACCTTATGGGGGTTCCCTTGTAACTCACTCTTTGTTTTTCTCTTGCTACCTTTAGGATCATTTCTTTATCCTTGAATCTGGCTATCTTGATTAGGATATGCCTTGGTGTGGGTCTGTTTCGGTTCTTCCTGCTTGGGACCCTCTGAGCCTCCTGTGCTTGGATATGATTCCTTCTTTAGGTTTGGGAAATTTTCAGTCATGAGTCCTTCCCATACCTTTTCAATCCGCTTTGTTCTTTTTCCCCTTCTGGAACTCCTATTATGCAGACATTGGCACAGTTTATATTACCCCATAGGTCCCGTATATTGTTTTGTTTTTCATTTGTTTTTCTCTCAGCTGTTCTGATTGGGTGCTTTCTGTTGTCCTGTCTTCTAGGTCACTTATTTATTCTTCTGTATTTTCTTGTCTGCTTTGCACAGCCTTTAGGTCAGCTCTCATCTCAGCCAATGAGTTTACTAATTCTACCTAGTTCTTCTTTATAGTTTCTATTTCATTTTTGATACATTTTATATACCTAAACACTATTTCTTTTAGTTCCTTCAGTACTTTGATCACTCTTTTTTGAAATCTTGATTTAATAGACCATCAATGTCTATTTCTTTGTTCATGCTTTCAGGGGATTTCTCTTGATCTTTTCATTGGGAGTGGTTTCTCTGCTTCTTCACATTGCTCATATCTCTCTGGCACCGTGGCTTAAGGAGTAGCAGTTACCTACTTATCCTGGAGATGGTGTGCCCTTAATGATTTTATCGAGAGGTCTTTGTGTCTTTGCCCTGCTTCATGAACTCAGCTTGCTGTTTCATAGGCCTTCTGTTGGCACCCTCATCTGTGCTGCTCTCAGTGGCTGTTGGCCAGCAGATTGTGCCCCCTCCTAACACTAGGTCAGGAGCTGAACTCTTATCCAGTGGGTGGGCAGGTCACTCCCCCTCCTGATGCCACAGTCAGATGCTGTGCTTAGGGGGAAGCAGGTGGGCAGATCACACCCTGTCCCAGCACTGTGGTCAGGTGCTGTGTTCCTGCCAGGAAGGTGGGTGGCTGCCCACCTGCCCTCTCCTGGTGCTGGTCGCTCCGCTGCTCTGTGCAGCTGCCTGCTCTGCCTCGGGTAGGCGGTCTGTAGGTGGGCTCAGGGAAGACCACGGAACAGCCCCGCCTACGCTCTGTGCCAAATCTGAGCTCCTTGTTTCCCTTGGCGGCACAAGTTCTCTGAGGTGTCAGGGTAGAAAAATCCTCTCTGCCTCAGGCTATAAACAAGTCTCAGTCCTGCCTAAAAGGTTGTGGGGCCCCCACGTGCAGATTCAGGTCTCAGCCCTGCCCCCGCCCTGGCAATATGCACAGGAGGAGATGGTAGCTGTGGCTGAGCCCTGCCTCTCTTCTTGCGAGATGTGCCAGTAATGGCACAGGTCTGAGGAGACAAAGGCTTCAGCACCCCTCCCCCTAGGGCACATGCCTGCTTATAGTTTTGTTTACCTTCTGAGTTAAAATTTACCTGACAATGAAATGTATAAATTAGACTTTTGAGGTTCATCCTTGTATCAGTAGTTGATTCTTTTTTATTGTTGAATTGTATTCCATTGCTTGAATATACTATCTTTGTTTTATCCATTCTCCTACTGATAAATACTTAGGCTTTGGATATCTTTTTTTGCAAGCAAACATTTTTTTTAAAAAATGCAAATATAATATACATGCTTACATGTGAACATATCTTAAGTATACATCTCAGTGATTTTTCACAAAGTAAACACATCTATGTAACCTTCATCCAGTCAAGAAACAGAACATTGCTGTTTCACTTTGGGTTTCTTCCCAGATACTATGGCACCCCTTTGATGGATTCACCATCCTAAATTCAGCCACCATGGATTGGTTTTTTTGCTTTTGAAATTTTTAGTCCCGTACATTCCACTCAACATTATGTAAGATTCATCCACTAGTGTTTTCTGTAAACTAGTATATTTATTTTTATTGCTTTAAAGTATACAAATTGTATGCATGTGCCACCACTTATGGTTATGTATTTATTGTTGACAGATGTTTGGGTCATATTCTATTTGGGGCTATAACAAATAGTGATTATGAGAATTTTCTGGATGTCCTTTTGTGCTCTGATGTAGAAGCTTCTGAAGGGTACACAGGGAGTGTGTGTTTGTATGTATGTATATGTGTGTGTGTGTGCATATATACACACACACACATATACATATATAACTTTCATTCAAAAAGCCTAATTTCAAATTATTTGTAAGAATTTATATTCCCACTGGCCATGTGTAAGAGTCCCCATTGCATGTTACCCTCACCAATGCTTCATATCACTTAACAACTAACTATTCTAGTGGATGTCTAATGGTGTTCCAAGTGTGGTTTTAGTACGTATTTTTATTATTACTAAAGAGCTCAGCCACTTTTCATAGCTTATTTGGATTTTTCTTTTTGTGTGTGAAGCACCTGTTCAATTTTTTTGCACATTTTAATATTGAGGTTTTGCCTTTTTCTCCACTGGTTTTTGTTCTCTATATGCCCTAGATACAAGTCTTTTGGTGGATATAGATATAGCAAATATATTTTCGCACCATGTGGCTTTTCACTTTCTTAATGGTATCTCTTGATAAAAATAATTCTTAATTTTACTGAAGTCCAACTTAAAACTCTTCTTTTATGTTTAGTGCTGTGTCCTGTTTAAGAACTCTTTGCCGCTTCAAAGTCATTAAAATATCTCCTACACTATTTTCTAGATGCTTTATTTTGGTGGGGGATTAGGTTATTTATTTTAATGGAGGTACTGGGAGTTGAACCCAAGACCTTATGCATGCTAAGCACACATTCCACCTGAGCTTTACCCTCCCCCAGATGCTTTGCTTTTTGTTTCAAATTTATTAGATTTATAATCTATCTAAAATTACTGTTCATGTATGGTACAGGGTTTAATTCAATACTGTTCCATTGGTCTATATGTCTAACTTTAGGAAGTTATCACATAGACTTAATATTGTTTTATAATAAGTTCTTTAACATTGTTCTTTAATATCAGCTTGGCTATTGTTGGCTCTTCAAGCTTCTCTATGTATTTAGAATCAGCTTGTCAAGTTCTACAAAGAAACAGTAACAACAATTAAGTTTTGGGGATTTTGATGTGCACATATAAATCTTTGAATCAGTTGAAGGGGAACTGACATCTTTAAAATGTTGAACCCTCCAATCCATAAATTTGGATTACCTCCCCTATACTTATTTTTATCACTGCTGTTACAAATTATCACAAATTTTGCAGCTTAAAGCAACACAAACTTATTATTTTATGATTCTGTAGGTCAAGTCAGGAACAGGTATCACTTGGCTAAAAATCAAGATGTCAGCAGGGCTGTATGCCCTTCTGTAAGTCAAAGGAAGAATATATTTCCTTGTCTTTTCCGGCTTCTAGTGTTCACCCACATTTCTTTACCCATGACCCTTCCTCTATCTTCAAAGCTAACAGCTTTACAGCTTTCTAATCCTTCTTCCAAAGTCATATCTTTCTGACCACATCTGGGAAAGATTTTCAATTTTTAATGACTCCTGTTGTTAGACTAGGCCCATGTAGAAAATCCAGGCTAATCTCCCTGTCTCAGAGTCCTTAACCTGATACATCTGCAAAATACCCTTTGCCATGTAAAATAACATATTCACAGATTTCAGGATTAGAACATGGATATAGGTAGGGGTCAGTGTGGTGCACTATTCTGTTTATCAAACTGTTTAACATTTGATACTTTCTGACAAACGTATAAGATAGAAGATCCTGGTCATGTTTAGAATGCTTCCTCTGCAAAATATTGGGCACTGAGTTTATTTGAAAGGACTGAAAATAATATTACCACAGGAATGGTTTCCTAATTCTACTGACATTTACTTACTTTATACTTAAATACCCAAAATGGTCAGCCAGGAGTGGGATCTTGGCAAATAAAATAAAAGTATAATTCAAGCTTTTATCACTGAATTTATTAGCTAATTCTATTTTAGAAACAGACAGAAAATAAAACAATTTAGAGTAAGCCTGCTTGCTTATATATTAAGTGAAAATAAAGTTTTAAAAGCATGTCTGAATATGGGATAAAGTGAGCATCATAAAATGTAATGTTAATATTTAGTACCTGGAAATCTCAAACTCCCAATTTATAAACAAGTTCATACTGTATAGCACAGGGAACTATATCCAATAAAGTTTTGTAGTAACTTATGGTGAAAAAGAGTATGAAAATGAATATATGTATGTTCATGTATGACTGAAGCATTGTGCTGCACACCAGAAATTGACACAAAATTGAAAACTGACTACATATATATATATATATATATATATATATATATATATATATATATATATTTGAAAGGACTGAAAGGACTATATATACCAAGAAAAAAATTAGATTGCTAACCAATAAAAAATCTGTCAGTAATATAATGCTAGAAACACTGAGACACAAAAGAAAATTTCAGGCATACATCTGTTTATAGAGTCATAGAAAAAATAATGCCTATGCAAGTCCCTGATAAGCATGAGAAAATAGGAAAGGCAATATAAAAGTTCAAAATGCTTTGCTATGTAAGAGCTGCAACATGACTCAGACACAAACTTCAGTGGTCAAAATATCTATATAATTAATGATAACTTAAAGTAATTGAGGGCATCATTTTAAATGAGATAAAAATAGCTGCTCAATTTTCATATTACTAACCAAGTCATTTCTGTTTATAGTAGGTTTATATTATTTTTATATGTATTTATATTTTATAAAGACATATCAACTTAGATCCTGGCAGATAATTGACAGTGGAGCAACTGATTGATTTAAATGGGCATCACAGGCTTATCAGATTTCATATGCTTTAAATATACATTAGTTATTAGCTGTCAGGAAGAGTTCACTTTTCATTTATTCTAACATAGCTGTGCCACAGGCAGGTTACTCTGTATTCACAATGGAGGATCATGATAGATATGAAGATATCAAGCCTTATTGATCTTCATAGGGGTGCTTTTATAAGAAAAGGAGAATAAAATAAAAAAAAATCTAAAATACTACTTTTTTTATAGTGTTCTAACAGTTATATCTTTTATTTTTTAACTGAGTTATAGTCCATTTACAATGTTGTGTCAATTTCTGGTGTACAGCACAATTTTTCAATCCTTTATGAATATACGTATATTTGTTTTCATATTTTTTCACCATGAGCTACTACAAATTCTTGAATATATTTCCCTGTGCTATACAGTATAAGCTTGTTTATCTATTCTATATATACCTGTCAGTATTTATAAATCTTGAACTTCCAGTCTGTCCCTACTCACACCCCTCCCCCCTGTAAAATACTATTAAATCAACATATATTTTTGAAGAATTATGAAAAATGGGAAACTATAAGTTGTTTCTTTAAATTGGAGCAAAGAGAACTACTTTAACTGGAAAAATACTTAAAATCTGGCAAGTTTTATGATTTCATGTTCACCCCTGACAGCTTTTCTTTCCTCCTTTCTCCTTCAATCTTTATTGGACCTTCTAAAGAATTAAATTACAAAAAAGAAAAAAAGAAAGAAAGAAAGAAAATTAAGAAACAGCTCTGCATCTAAAATAACCTCCTAACTGGAAAGATGGTATACTTTGTGAAAAATTTACAGCTGCCAACTTATGATCTATGTCTCTGTCCACACTGCCTTACTTGTTAGGGAGGGTCTTAAAAAAAAAGTAAAGAAAAATAGCAAATTATAATGGCTTTTACATTTTAAATGCTTTTCTATGTGTCTACAATCTGCTCTATCATGAGTTATTAAGATAAACATTATCAGCTATACTCTACTTTCCTATCAGGCACATTGTGACTCTAAGAAGCACGCACGCTCTAACTTACCATCTGCTGGTGGTGTACAGGTTAATGCAGTTCTTTTGGCAATATATGGTTTTGTAGTCTAGTTGTCTAACTACTACATAATGGAAAAGATGTAGAACTACTGGTACCACTGCCCTCGGTCTCTGTCATTTACCTTAAACATACCTGGAAAAGTAGATTCAAAAACTCATTGGCAAGAACATTTTTCACACTCCAGATCTGATATTCTTCTAGAGTTAAGATGGCCATTCTGAAAGAGAAACAATATTTAAGAATATCTTAAATCTTCATTTTCTTATATTATTTGAATTAAACTTGTTTTACTAAACTTGCAATGGTCATTTGTCTGAAAGAAAACTAATGATTTAATGTAGATGCTGTGTATTCATCCGAAAGTAGGCCAGCAAGAATAAGTTCAAAAGTAACCAAACTCTGAAGTAGTCACTCATAACGTGGGCAATTTATCACCAAAAATCTTCCTCCAGTAAGACCTGGGAAATAACTCACAGTATCTTCTGGTTCAAGGTGAAGTTTACTAACAGAACCCACAAAAGGTTCTGGGTAGAGAAAAAGGACTATTTACTAACTTTGAAAGCATTTTTCCAAACTCTTTGGATTATGCCCTTTGACCCTAACAATTTTCTAAGATCTTTAAAACATCTGGCAATATTATTAGACTTCTTAAGAGATTTAAAAGAACTAAATATATATAATAAATGAGTATCTATATTAACATTTCCTCAAAATAAAATGTAACATTACTTTCACAAGTTGAGTAAAGCAGTATTTTTTTTTTTTGGTGTCAAAGTGTACCAAAAATTACATTTATATACAGTAGACAATATTTCTTGGCAGGCAAAAATATAACCAAATGCTTCTTACTTCATGTTTTGAACAATCACCTTAACAATCCTAGATGAATAATAATGTTCTTAGCGTTTATTACTTAATTATATTTTTATTATCTAATGATTTATTATTTAAAGATATTTAATAATATTTACTATTAATGATATTCATGTATTCATTCAATATATAATACCATTTATTACAAGAAAAGATTTTAAAGCACTGTGATGGTAATTAATGGCTTTCATGATGCAACTTCCATTGAAGTATATTAACACCAATGTAATGGTACAAAATAATGGGTAATATTGTCACCGTCTAGTCACCAGTGAATATGGGTAATAGGTTTGGTTGAAAGGTCCAAAATCTATTCTAAATTTTTACCATTTCATTATTATGGTTACACGGAGATGGAGCAGCTAAATGATCTTTTTTTTTAATGTTCAAAAGTACAGCCATAAGAAGAAACTCGGTCTTATATAAAAATAGACAGCAATGATAACCTCCATACTTATCAAACACCCAGAAGAAAGGCGATGGAAATTGTATCTCTACATAAGGTATTTCCTAATAGAAACATTCCTGTGTTTCTGTTTTCATATATACCAAATAGAAATGGCTACCTTAGTTTTGGGCAGAAAAGTAAATGAAGACGGTTATCTGAATTGCCAAACAAAGATCAAGCCCTGAAAAATTCATTTCTATTATTTATTTCTATTGAGTGTCAGTTAATAAGACTATGATGATTTCTTCTGGATTTGTGATTGAAAAAAATGTTACTTATTTTTCTAAGCCTGTGTAAGGCCACTATGGTCTACATCCTACCATTTGCAACTTGGTACATGTCAACATTTGAATAGAAAGGGTCAAATTAACTCATATGTGTCTCACATATATGGATTATCTTCAGTTTCACAGGGATACATAGACATTAAGGCAAACCTATTATAATATCTTTAATAAATGTTGTGAAACTAAAAAAATTCAAGGCTTTATTCTTTGTAAAGTACATGCTTGTTTCTGCTATTATACACTTATTCTGGCTGCTATTAAAGAACTTAGGACAGACCCTCACCATTATTGAAAAAAAAATTTAAAAACTATATACACCACCCAGATTGAGATGAAAAATAATTTCCATCATCCCAGATATCCTATGCTCCTTCTCAGTTAACTCACCCATCTCCAAAATCACTATTGTAACACTTATTAACATTAGTTCTGTCTCTGTTCTAGAACTTCATATAAATTAAATTGTACAATGTGTTCTTTTATTGTGGCTTCTTTTGCTCAATATAAGTTTTGTCTTACCATAATGTATTAAACTCGGAGAAGTAAAGATTATAAACTACAGATGGCAAGGGCTGTCTCTACTTAATTTTTACAAAATGCCTAGCTTATAAAATATAATGTTTTTATGTAAATAACACTTAATGGAGTTGTTTAAAGGTCGAATGGGCTTTCCTTAGGGACAACTTGGAGTTATTGTAACCACAGGTCCAAATAAGCATTTAGCAGGGATGATGCAGAAGAGATTCAAGTATGTATATGTAACGTATGTATACCAATTCAGAATATAATGTATTTTTAGAAAAGAATAAATTAGTCTCTGCTAGACTCACCTTTGTGGTGTCATGTGCATTCTATGTGTCTCTACAATGTTGGATAGATCCACAAGTAATTCCTTTAAAACCAGAAACCCAAATCAGTAGTTAGGAAAGAGAAGGTATCATTTTTATTAGACAGTAGCTGAAGTATAAAATATTTTTTCGGTCAAGTTTTGTTTTTTTTTAATTCCAGAAATAGATTGCTTGTTTACCTTAAAAATTTATGACAATTTTCCAGTGGTTTCATTTTTTTTTTACATAATACATTCAGTTTATTAAATTTTCTAAGGTAAATTCTCTTCCCAATTTTGCATCTTTGGCTATGAATATTTTGAGTAGCATAATATAGAACCTAGAAGTAGTAAGAAATCTTTTTCTCAACCTCTTTTAAAAAATTCTTCACTCTATGTTCCTGTTGGAAGTTTACATGCAAGAAGATGTATACAATCAGACTTTACCAGGGTATCATCGGTGCAGTTGTCCTTCCAGACCTCTGTGCAACCACGTGTCTCTCAGTTCAACCCTACAGAGAACTCCATCACCATCAACATCAAATACCTTGAAGCAAACTAAAGAAAAGAAACTCTTATGGAGGAAAATTACTTTTATATTCTGAAGTATAATACATTTTATTACAACCTGCCCTAGTGAAATTACTTAGTTCCTCAAACAACTACATTCTGGATTAAGTTCTTATTTGGAGGAGATTGTGTCATTAAAGTCCTTTGAACTTGTAGGAATTCCTGTACACTTCACAAGTCTCTCTCCTTATATAATTAGCCAGCTTAGAGAACTCTATCCTTCATCTAAATCTAAAGTTAAATTTCTTGCAAACTGAAAAAGAAGGGCCAAGTTACTATACAATATCTCACAGATTTTGAGAAGGTAATTCAAGCTTTTAAATTAATTTCTAATATTTATAACTGATCACTTCAGAGTTGATTCTTACAATGCTGAAAATATTCCATCTACATTAAGAATCAACAAAAAGCTGGTACAGTCAGCTCCCCGTATCCATTGGTTCTGCATTCACAGGTATAAACAATAGATCAAAAGTATATATGTATATGTATATATATATATATATATAAATTTTCCCAGAAAGTTCTGAAAAGCAAAACTTGAATTTGCTATGCACTGACAACTATTCACATATCATTTACATTGTATTTACAAATAATTACATTGTATTAGGTACTAAAAGTAATCTAGAGATGATTTAAAGTATACAAGAGGATGTGCATAGATTATATGCAAATACTATGCCATTTTACATAAGGACATGAGCATCCATGGACTTGGTATCTGAGGGGGTCTCAGAACCAATCCTCAGCAGATAATGAGAGATGACTGTATAAAGATTTTGCCTCTCCAATGTAATTAATGTGCACCCAATATTTTTGCCTAAGAACAATTTCAATTCTTCAATGACGTTTATATACAACAAGCTAAAAATCCAAAATATCAGCACTTTGCTAATTAACATCAATATCAGCAAAATTGCTAGTTAGTCTATTTGGTTAACTTCCACTAGTCCACTGGCAAAAAAATAAATTAAAAAAAAATTTAAGACAACAACCTCAATTGAGAAACAAAGACTTCAGCCTCTTTAATACCAGAACTTTAATGTGAACAAATAATCTATCACAAAGCCAGGTTAGAGTAATGGTATACTATCAGGGAAGATAAAAGAAATCTAAATTTTTAAGATTAAATAATTATCTACTTCACACACCCATGTAATAATTATGCTATTAAGTTAACTGAGTGCATCACAGTACAACATTACTAAAGAATATTGAACTATTAAGTATCATACCCAAAATATGCAGTATTTGTGAAGCTGTATTTTAGAAAGATGCAGAGATAATGACCCTAGTGAATATGTAAGAATTAGGTTCCAATTAAATGTAAACTGCTGCATTTTCCTAAACAAATATGGTTAAGATATAGGAATGTAATATGCTTATAAATTATGCCATAATATTTTAGATAGGTTTAAAAGATAAATTTAGTATTTAATAAACTTGTTTTATCATAAATTTAATTTTGCTAATAAAATATCAATATACACAGTGATAGAAAATAAGTTGAAATTCAAGTTAAGCAAGACAAATTTTCTATATAGACTACCAGAAAATATTTTCTATATGCTTAACATTTTCAAACACATCATGACTGATGTAGTTCATTTATCATGAATTGTACATTTATCTGGAAAATCAACCATTATTAATAACAAAGATCTTAAATTACTCCACAGTAAAAAAGAATAGATGATTGAACCTTTACACTGACGTCAGTAAAACCTTAGCAAGAGATTGCTATTTGCAAAAGGGATGAAAATTCAAGCCTTAATCAGATGATTTTTTACATGAATGGATGCTAATTTTTTTCTCTGTATAGCTTCCAAATTTTGTGATGTTTAACACACTTACATTTCTGTCTTTCAGCCAGAGGTCCTCTGCAACAAGCTGATAGCCCACAGGATATCTCCTTAAAATCTATGTGGCTGTCATGATTTTCACCAAAAGCATTAAATAAACCTGTAAAATAGGAACACAGACAGAATAAATCACAGCCAACAAACTTTCTGTTAATAATGACATGCCTATGAAAGGAGGCATGACTCGCATAAACTGATTTAGTTTTTAAAAGTTATCAGTAGTTTCCACTGTCTTAGGAAGTTTTTCCCCCACCCCCTGGCATAATTATAACCAACATTTAACTTCCTAGAAGAAAATACTATCATTTAGTGTTTGGTTTTGTCTGCATACCTGTCTCTATCTTATATTAATTCCAAAAGTCAAAAGTGATTGTAGAATGTAAAAAATAAAAATGTATTTTAAAAATTTAACTGGAAAAATGTCAGAGACCACAATTATCCTAATTTGGAAAGACTAAGAAGAAAAAGGAAAAAAGAAAAAGAAAAGTTGAACTCTATCAAAGATATACTGTGTTGTTATTAATGAGATTCATACAGCTCCTTCATGAAGCAAAGAAAACTAACACACTATATTATAAGAGACAGAAATTCTGTACTGCAGTCTTCATTGTACCACTTAATCTGTATAACTAAATATATTAAATTTCAGAAATAAAGGGCAATTTATAATCTAATCCTGTGGTTTTTAAACTTTTCCTAAAAAATAAATGGAATCATTTTATTTTCAAATGAAATGATTTCTCAATCTCTAATTATAAAAAGGTAAAAACATAACTGCACTGCTGAAGTGGAAACCCTGTCTGTTCTAGCTCCCCTAACAAATAAATATTTCTAAAACACACTAGAAACCTGAAGAATACAGACTGTCTATTTCAAGAATCTAATTCTGTGCCCTCAAAGAGCAGAAAATTGAAGCTAAGAAGTAGTTAAATGACTTGCTAAAAGTAAGAAATTTTTTTTAAAAAGGTCTGAATCAGAAGAAGAACCCAAGCTTTCAGATTTCAAATACAGTTTTTGTGATTATCACCCACAACTGCTCCTTGTAAACCTCATTTAAAATATATATAGTAGTGAAAAGTTTAGAGCTAAGTGGGGACCTTAGAGATGGTCTAGTGGTTTCTTAATTTTTTAAGGGTGGGGGAAGTATACAGCAGTGGAACCTTCTTCTATATAAAAGAAATACAATAGACACTCCTCAGCTGAGGAAGAGGTGGGGTCATGTTTGGAAGCTAGAGCTTTGCCTATTCAGTGTCCACCACCCTGACCCTGCACCAGATGCTGAGGCACCACACTGGAGCACACTTTCATAATGATTGTCTTGGTCAAACTGATTTTATATATGAGAATATTCAAGTGCAGAAAGGTAAACCGACTTACACAAGGCTCCAAAGGTGGAACAAGGCTCAGGTGTTTAGCAAAGAACATTTGTAGAAAATAGAAGGATTCCCACCTTCACTCAGAGATGGACGAATTGGTGGTGAAGCCAATGGGCCAAATGTCTCTAAATCAAATCATCCAGTTCAGGATTGAGCCCTCAGCAACAAATAGCATTTCTCCAGATGAATGATGTCTGATTCTTCCACTGACAATCAAATCAAACAAGATTATAAAATCTCACTCTTCTCTTCTGGACAATTAATTAGTTCATCCTGATAATGTAACTTCTAAATACACATTTTAATTTCCCAGTTAAACTGTTAAAAAACTACCTAAAACAAAAACTCTGAAAGTCAAATATATTGTATCTAAAGTGGCATGAAAATTAAATTCAAATTAATGTAAAAGAGGCTTTAGAATGGGAAAAAATTTGCAATTTCCCATTAAGCAGGCTGTTTAATTCCAACATGTAAAATAATAAACTAAGATACTTATTTTTTGCTTCCCACACTTTTATCTGTATACCCTTTGGTGATTTTAATCTGTATCTTGGATTTGAAAATTCTTGATCATAGTCTCTCCTGGCTACACAGGTAACACACTAATAGCAGAAACTGTGTTTGATTTATCCTGTCACTATTGTAACCACTTACACATTTAATACTTATTAAATAAATGTACAAAGGGGATAGACCTAAGCTTCTCCTCCTTGGCCCTAAAATTCTTACTACCCCTCCTATAAAGGCAGGAGCCTCCTCTGTAGGACAGAGTGTAAATGTATCTCCTGAGAAGGATTCCCCAACAAGGGCTGTCTTTACAGCATGCTTTTAGATGTTTTTATGGGACATTTCAATAAAAGAATCAAGGACCTAAGCTTCCCAGTATGGTGGGCGTTGTGATGGGCATGGGAGGATGCTCACTTGGGAGGATGAGATGTTAAAGACACTAACAGTGAAAAGGACAGGGCAAGATGAAGGGCGATTGGGAAACAGGACCACAGAGATGTGACATCTACTTCCCACTGTCATCTAAGTGATACCTACTTGAAAGAAACATTTCTACAGTTAAATTCTATAATGGGGGTTATTTAAATGAAGCACACATATACTCAATGAGTAGATCACATAATTTTTAGAGATTCAGAGTGCAGTAGCATTTTCAGAGTACTTTTTACATCAATAACTAGTATTTATAAATTCCTGTGTACTAAATAAGTATGTGGAATTATTTCCATTTTGCTTTTAGACTTACTACAGCTTAACGTATTCACTGCACTGATACAGAGTAATTTTTCTAATGAATAAAAATGATAATGTACAACCTTGTTAAAGATTCTTTAATTTCACCATCACCAGATTTATGAACATTTAGGCCTATGTGTCAGGCCCTGTTTCTTACCAGCTTTTTCACCAACAACTTACATTGAGGTTATATTGCATTACCCAGAGGTCAGGAAATGTTCTTTCACACATCCACATCTTTATTAGGTCCTGTGTCCTCTGAGGAGAAACATTCTCCCCGCTTTCACATCCTTCCATTTTACAGCCTAACCACTAATCCTTCTCTAAACACCTTCTAATGCTTTCCAACCTCACCAGCTACCCTAGGATTTTAACTTCTCTCTTCTGCAACTGTCCTCCACTGTATATAGTATCCAATATTCAAGTGAAGTATGAGTCCTCATTTACAGGTCTGTGGCCTCTCTAGATTACAAAGTATTTGGATTCAGTAACCTTGTCCTTTTATCACTTTTGCTGCTAGAGTTCCTTTCATAGGACCTGATACATAGTAACCACACAATAAATATTTCCTGAATGAATAAATGAATGAATGAATGAATAGCCAAGGCAATCTTCACAGCCAAGGCTTCCCCAACCCAGCTCAGTATTCTTTCTGTTATATCAAAGAGACTCTGCCCCATGAAACAATAGACCCTGCACATTTTAACAAATGTATACAATTATTAGGAACTATTATTAGAACAGAGACTAGCACTACTGTTCTCAAAGTTATGTCACATAAGTAGTGTATTAAAGCTCGTTCTGATTTCTTGTTTATACAAATCAGCTATGTCTGTCACCAGTTTAAATATTAGTAATTTAGAAAACAAAAGTTATTGATTTATCTACTCATCAGAAATCATTACAACAGATCTATTTACATACCTCTTCTGTCAGTTTATATACCAACTGGAAAAGAATGGGTGTACAGTCAACTCTGAGAGTATAATTGCCTGCAAAATAAATAAGAGATAATTTTAATACCTCCAAATGGACTACAAACCTGTATTTAATTCTAACTTTATTTTCTAATTATAAACAATATATAAAAGATTTCAAATTCAAGGCATCATTCCTGGAGAATTAAAAATAGGGTGGACCCTACAGATTATCATATTCAGTGAAGTATGTCAGACAGAGAAAGGCAAATATCACATTCTATCACTTATATGTGGAATGTAAACAAACAAAAAATGATACAAATGAACTTATTTACAAACCAGAAATAGACTCATGACATAGAAAAGAAACTATGGTTACCCAAGGGGAAAGGGGGAAGGGAAGAGATATGTTAGGAGTTCAGGATTAACAGATATACACTATTATATATGAAACAGATAACCAACAAGGACCTACTGTATAGTACAGGGAATTATATTCAGTATCTTATAATAACCTATAATGGAAAAGAATCTAAAAACAATGTATATGTATATGTATATGTATATAACTGAGTAACTTTGCTGTACACGTGAAACTAATATTACAAATCAAATGTACTTCAGTAAAAAGAAATAAATAAAATTTTAGAATAGACAGATAGGTAGGGAGATAAATAGACAGGCAGACAGTCTGGCTAAAACTAAAACACAAGGTGGAAATAACTCTTCAGGAGCCAGAGAGGCTGCAGCACACACTCAGGATAGGAGACTGCAGAGGTGGACTCTGCTGCTAAGGCTGCAGCTCCTGCAGTAAAAGTAAGGGTCATTGCTCATTACGGCAGCAGTACCTAGGGGTCTTTGGCAAAGGAAGTGGTAAGGCCATAATGTTCATGTTTTTATTCATTTATTCAATTCAATATGAAGACTTTAGACTAGAGCATGTCAGTAATTAACATGTGTCCTGTGACACTTACCTAGAAATAACCATAATACGATGAAAGCCTACAGATGCACATGCCACATGTCAGGGTCAAAAGGAAGTTTGTAGTGGGTGCTTATTTCAGAGTTGTTCCAATACATACAGGAACTATTTCTGTATGAAATATTTTAGCCCAACTTTTAAAAATAGCTCCACAGGAAGAATGTCAAAAGTACTAAAGTTTTAAGTAGTAATCCAAGATAGGCAAATGGTAAATATACTAAAGAAATTAGGATCAATAGCTTAGTTATGAATCATATTGATTCATTTGAATCATAATAATGTTCTCTCTGGTAAAATGGAGAAATGGAGGTATTATTGAGGCATCTCATAGAAAGAGGATAATCCTAGTTTATGAGTTGGAGTTGATAGACTTAAATACTGGTATACTATTTAATGACAATCTGAAATAAAATTTACCTTCTGTGTATGAGTCTGCATTGATATATGCAACCTCTCTCTCCTGGAGTGTTTTCACATTCTCCTGTAGTTGAAGCAAAGCAGTCACTTAACTCACAGCATTTACAATTTTGGAAATACAAGCAAAACAAATTAATTCAGTAAAAGAGTGGTTTGCAGATACCATTATAAATCAAACACCTATGCTTTTGACCATAATTTTAAGAAAATGCTATTAACTGGTTGATAATATTAATGCAATTAAAAGAAGAAAGAAAAATATTAGTGATGCTGTAGCCGCTGTTCATAGCAACAGCAGGGAGACCCAGAGGAAAACTGCCCCTGATCCCCTGCACCATAATATGAAGGGGGAAGGCTCGGAGATGCTCAGCCTCACCCTGGATCTACTGGAAGAGGACTGCTCAAAGTAAGGCCTGGAAAACTGTATTTTTAAAAGGTGTCTCTGGAAATCCTTACAGACATTAAAGTATGAGATCCCTTGATGTTGGGGATCCAAGTAACTTTACCATATTAAAAGTGAGGTTGTACTGAACACTGGAATTTGACACAACACTGTAAAATGATTATGAATCAATAAAAATGTAAAAAAAAAAAAAGTGAGGAAGTTGGAAATTTGATTTATCAAGAATTTTTTGAAAGAGAAGATATTGATGAAAAAGAAAAATATAGGAGGGGAGGATAGAGAAAAAAACTCTAGGGAGAGAAGAGTGGCTATTAGGACAAAGACAAGACATTTCTCACACATACATGCACACACGCACACACATTCTAGAAAAATACAGCAGAAGAAGACTAATGCCATCACACAACATGGGAATATGCAGAGAGAACTCTTTTCTTCTCTCTGTTTCTCTCTCTCTCTCTAGCTTGCTACCTTATAAAAGCAGTTACAGTAAAAACATTTAAAGCTGTGAGTGGTCATCCCACAAATGAGAATTCTCACCTCTGCGCTTGACCACATGGGATAGATGACAGCTGATTCTGCGGCAGAGTATCCATTATGACAGAGCTACAGTAGAAATAAAAAAGATTCCTTAATTATATATAAAGGTAAATGTGCTGCTGAATATGATCAAGAAGCTAGTAGAAAATGGGAAACAATATTCAAATTGTCTTTTAACTCACATGAATTTAAATTAATGCAAGGCATATTATCTTGTACCTTGGATTTATTTTATCTGTATTTTAAGCTGCTTAAATTATAAAAAGACACATGTATTTCTATATACATGTGTTCACAAGAAATTACATATTTCTAAAAGTAAATGACCTTAATGAATAAGCTCTGATTCATCTAAATAAGTGTATTATGAAATGCATGTTCATAACAACAACATAATAATAAGACTTTGCCATATAAATGGAATCAAATGTGATACAAGTAAATGTGATTTTATTCCCATACTTATTTGATTCATATTATTATTTTAAAGTATGCAGAAATGAGTCAGAAGGAAAGCATTTTAAAAACCATTCACAATAATAAGAAAGATATGACATTCTTTAAATCAATTCTATAAAATTTGGACTCATAAATGAACAAAACAGAGGATAGTCACAGGAAAGTGCTTTTTGGTGCGCCTGCCTTTAAAAAAATACACAAGCCTACCTTGAACATGTAAGAACTTAGAGTTACTGGACAGAGAGCATAAGGGAAGAAGATGAAAGAAGGGGGTCTATGAGAGACACTTTAAAATAAAGCATTAAGAGCCAGTGACAAATGAAAATTAATCATAATTGAATTAAAAATAAATCCTTGAAATTTTAGAGTAATTCAATTTACAAAATCATTGTATTACACTTCCCAACCAGGCACTTTTGTAAATGGTAAAATATACCTATGGTTACAATTTAGTGTTGAATCCATAAAGGAGAGACTATAATCAGAGTATAGTCATCTAAAAAGAGCATGTTGTTTTCCTGGATAGAAGAAATCCAAGGAAACTGTAAAAACTTGAAAATTAATGCCAAGGATCTAAATCAGATTTTCAATAGGCTAATTCACTTGTCAGAAGTAGTTTCCTAGGTTTGACTATTTTCTGAGCTTACAGATTTTACTTACTTATCACAAAACCAATATAAATAGAAACTAAAATATTTTAAAAATAATGAAAAAATTGGTTTGTGCTTAGTAATTAAGAGGTTGTTCTGTTTTGCCAAACTGATGTAAAAGCAAAAACAAACTCTATTTCTTAAATTTTCTTGTTTTTATCCAATTTAAAACAGTATCAGGTAATGGAACACATCTGTGATTACCCTGAGATACATGTTGACCAAGAAGATATGTTTACTGTCTTAGTTACCTCAGCCCATTTGTGGAACCCAGAAGTCCAAATTTTTCTGCATCCCAGCTGGCAAAAATGGAAGTTCTTCTCAGTCTCCAGCTTGAAATCATTGTTAACATACATGGTTAGGTACATCTGCCTAAAAACAAAGGAAAATTCACTGAAGTCACTTTCTGTCATCACTTGCCATGGAAACATTATTTACCTCTACTAATCAGTTTTCCAAAATTCTGGACAACTTCTTATAAATCAGCAGTTCCACTGGTTAGGTCAATACCTCCAAATACCCAGAAGTCCTGATGATCTCCCAGAATAACACATCTGTCTGGAAAGGAAGGCATTCAAAAGAATGACAACTTAGAATGTATTATAAAGAGCAGTAATTTATGTTTTTAAATTAAACTTCCTCCTGCTTGAGTTTCCTCCATAGAAAACCATCAAGGTACTGTCTCCTTTTAGAATTTACCTTTTTTTCCCCACATTTAATTATATCACATCAACCAGGAAAAAAATATTAAGAGTTGATTAAGATTTACCTTCTCTTACTCCTGTAATCTTTGTAAAAACAAAATGTTTTAAGACATTTTAAAAAATTCACCAACTCACCAAGTTTCACAGATCCTCAGGTAGTTCTGATTACATCATAAATGCTTGTGACTTTCTTGAAGTTATGAACATGCATTTTAACCTTCCTAGAATTTCACAAAGGGAACAAATTACTTCACATAGAGCATTATGTCTAACAGGTTCCTTCCAATGTTTTATTATAAGTCTCAGAAGTACAGAAAACTGTTTAATAAGATGATAAATTCCCATATGCCCACCACCTAAATTCAATCATTGTTAATACTGTTGAACTATTTGCAAGCGAGTTGTGCAAATCATGACAGTTGTCTCCTATGTATTTAAGAATGCACCTTACGGTGAAATCAAATAAAAAAATCAGTATTTTATATTTTTCCTCCCTCATAGCTCTATTGTTGGTATTTATTTAAACTCCAAAATTATTACTCAACATGAAAAAGAATCTTGTTCTTAGCAATTTTTTTTTTAAAAAAAAATGTGTATTTGTCCATTTAGAGCTCAAATCAATTAAGGGATATAAGCCCCAGGTGCTTTTTTTGGTATTTTGACCAGGGAAGATTTCTGTTTCTGACTTTTCTCTTAAACTGTTACTGAAGCTACATGCTCTGTTTTCCTTGTGTCTGTATGTATCTGTTTATAAATCACATTTTTCATTGTGTACCTCTAGAGGGTATTAATACATGAGATAATAAAGTCTCCTATGTTAAAGGAACTCTGTTCTAATTGAGTTAAATAAACACTTTTTAAAAATTCTTATAAAATAAAACTGAACTTCTAATACCTTAAGAGTTCTGAAATTTTAAAACAAGCTTCTTACAGAACTTATAAAATACTTGCAGAATCCAAATACAAATTGCTAAGGCAAATCATTAATCAACAAGGCTCATTCAACCATTTTAGTTTAATAAAAAACAGCTATCTCCTCTCTGATTCATCAGTGTGAAGTTTCCCTTTCCCTCTACATTTCAAGCCAGTCAAACTAAAGTTCTGATCATGCCATGCTCTTTTCCAGCCCTGCACAAGCTGTCCTCTGCAGCTGGCATTTACTGCCTGTCTTGATTCCGTGGAAAACTTACTGTTTGTGTAAAATTAAGCTCAATGAGCACATGTTCTGTGGTCATGCCTCCTTAATACCAGAACTGTCTGGGGTTAGTAACAGTAACGACTATGATGGTAAGCGCACTGGGCCATGTAGCAGTTACGCGTTCACCACTGTGACCACTTAACCCTCCCCCGCAGAAGTGACCGGTGAACTTCGCTCCTTTCCCCCTTCTCTCCTACTCCTTCCCTTAAGTTAACCTAGTATTTTGCATGTACAGTGTTTTGACAGTTATCTGAAACACTGTTTTAAACCGTCAGTTGAAAAGGGAAGACAAAATGTTACACCTGGCCCAGAGGAGGAGAGGGGTGGGGAGTGGCTCAGAGGAAGCCGAACAGGACGCGCGGCCCCCGATCACAACACAGCCCTGTTCCTTCCCGAGTTTCGCAGCCGGGAAAGCAGAGGCGTGGGGCCCGGACTGCTTCGGGGCCTTCGTGGGAGGCCGAGGGAGGGACGGAGACCCGCGCAGGGCTGGGGAGGGGCCCGCAGGGACTCACCGTCTGTGCAGCGGCTCCTGACCCACAGCTGGGCGGGCGGCGGTGGCGGTTGAGGCGGCGGTGCCGGCTGAAGGGACTGAGGCGGCATCGGCGGCGTTACCTGCTGAGGCGGCTGTTCCGGCTGAGGGGGCCGAGGCGGCGGCGGCTGCAGTGCCGGCTGAGGGGGCTGAGGCGGCATCGGCGGCAGTACCGGCTGAAGCGGCGGCGGCGGCTGCGGTGCCAGCTGAGGGGGCTGGGCGGGCGGCGGTGGCGGTAGAGGCTGCGGTGCCGGCTGAAGGGGCTGAGGCGGCGGCAGCTGCGGTGCCGGCTGAGGGGGCTGGGCGGGTGGCGGTGCCGGCTGAGGGGGCTGGGCGAGCGGCGGTGCCGGCTGAGGGGGCTGGGCGGGCGGCGGTGCCGGTAGAGGCTGCGGTGCCGGCTGAAGGGGCTGAGGCGCCATCGGCGGCGGTACCGGCTGAGGCGGCTGTTCCGGCTGAGGGGGCCGAGGCGGCGGCGGCTGCGGTGCCGGCTGAGGGGGCTGGGAGGGCGGCGATGGCGGTTGAGTCTGCGATGCCGGCTGAAGGGGCTGAGGCGGCATCGGCGGCGGTACCGGCTGAAGCGGCGGCGGCTGCGGTGCCAGCTGAGGGGGCTGGGCGGGCGGCGGTGGAGGTTGAGGGGGCTGGGCGGTCGGCGGTGGCGGTAGAGGCTGCGGTGCCGGCTGAAGGGGCTGAGGCGGCGGCAGCTGCGGTGCCGGCTGAGGGGGCTGGGCGGGTGGCGGTGCCGGCTGAGGGGGCTGGGCGAGCGGCGGTGCCGGCTGAGGGGGCTGGGCGGGCGGCGGTGCCGGCTGAGGGGGCTGGGCGGTCGGCGGTGGCGGTAGAGGCTGCGGTGCCGGCTGAAGGGGCCGAGGCGGCGGCGGCTGCGGTGCCGGCTGAGGGGGCTGGGGGGTCGGCGGGTGCGGTGCCGGCTGAGGCGGCAGCAGTGGAGGTACCGGCTGAGGGGGCCGAGGCGGCGGCGGCTGCGGTGCCGGCTGAGGGGGCTGGGGGGTCAGCGGCTGCGGTGCTGGCTGAGGGGGCTGGGCGGGCGGCGGTGGCGGTAGAGGCTGCGGTGCCGGCTGAAGGGGCTGAGGCGGCATCGGCGGCGTTACCGGCTGAGGCGGCTGTTCCGGCTGAGGGGGCCGAGGCGGCGGCGGCTGCAGTGCCAGCTGAGGGGGCTGAGGCGGCATCGGCGGCGGTACCGGCTGAAGCGGCGGCGGCTGCGGTGCCAGCTGAGGGGGCTGGGCGGGCGGCGGTGCCGGTAGAGGCTGCGGTGCCGGCTGAAGGGGCTGAGGCGGCATCGGCGGCGTTACCGGCTGAGGCGGCTGTTCCGGCTGAGGGGGCCGAGGCGGCGGCGGCTGCGATGCCGGCTGAAGGGGCTGAGACGGCGTCGGCTGCCGTGCCTGCTGAGGCGGCATCGGCGCCGGTATCGGCTGAAGGAGCTGAAGCGGCGGCGGCTGCGATGCCGGCTTAGGGGGCTGAGGCGGCGGCGGCGGCTGCTGGAAGGACTTGAGGGACTCGAAGGCCTTCACCATCTTTTCCAGGGTCGCCATGGCGGCCTCCCGCCACGCGGGGACAGCCCCCGGGGTCGCCGATCCGACCGGCGTCTCTGGTCATCAGCGGTGGCAGTGAACGGGGCTCGGGGCCGCCAGCAGTTGCGGACCCCAAGCGCGCGGCCATCTTGGAACCGTCCCGACAGTCCCCGCGGCCCTGCGTCCTGCCACGCTCGGCCGGTGGGGCGGGGCCGGGCCGCGGGATTGACAGCCAGAGGCAGCGGCCTCCGCCAATGGCTGCCTCGCTCGCCCCTTGAGCTCAAAGAGCCGCCACGGCTGCTGGAGTTACTGCCGTTCTTCCCGGCGATGGACGTGGGGTACTGCACGGGGATCGGGAGGGCGGTTCGGGGGCGGGGTTGCAAGGCAAGGCGAGGAGGGTGGGGAGGGCGGGTGACTTGTGATTGAGGGTCTCTCTCGGCGAGGGGCGTCCCCGGATGACGCATAGCATGTGGCAGGGAGGCCGGGCAGTGGGCTGGGAGCCCCAGACCCCTGCGGGGCGCTTGCCCACCCCGCGGCGCGGGCGGAGGGCCGGCTCGCCGGACAGCCTGCTATAATATGTTGACTGTTACATATTTGGCCTTACCCTTGTTAGTAGCCTCAAATCACTCCTTGTTCACCTTCAGGATCATTATCATAGATATACTTCTGACAATCCTCGTACTTAACTATGTTCCCTCATGCTACAGGGGCATGCACATGCTATTCTCACTCTTAGAAATAATCTTTTACAGATCAATCCCCTACTCCCCTCAAGGGATTTGCCTATCTAATTCCAATCACTCTCATTGCTCAGCTAATTTGTGAATTCATAAAGCCCATTACATTAACATAATTCCTTAACACCATGTAATTCTCCTTTATCACAATTATTAAAGTATACTTTATAATAACATAAAAACTCTTCCATGCATGAAGGTTGATATTCAACAATTAAGTTCACTGTATGAAGTTGTAAGTACATATACTGTATATTATGAAAAATGTTAAGGAATTACATACTATAGTTAAATTCATTCATATTTTTTCATAGAAATTTGGAAATATTTATTCCAAGTTGGATCATCACTATATTTGTGTGTGTATATATGTATATATCTTTCATCCTTCATTCACATTATAAGTTCTGATAAAATATTGCCAACAATTAACTTTTATACCAAGGAAGGAAAGAGGAAGGAAGGAAAGAAGGAAATGGAGGGGTTTTAGAACTCTTGAGATTGAGACATATTAGATAAAAACTCAGATCTGTACATTTGTATATGATAATTATTTTCCTGAAATTATATAAAAACGCATAAAGAAAACTGAAAGCTAAATATAAAATTATTTACAACCCAAATTTGAGGTTAATTTATATCTTCAAATGATATGCATTTTTTTAAATTTAATACTACACTGTTCCATTGCTATAATCAAATTCATAAACAGAAAACTATATATGATATATAATCCTCTCACCATTTATAACATCTCTGAAAGCATTTTTGAAGTAGAATATTTTATATTTAAAGTTTTTATCATTAGAAAGGCTTTGAATATTTTAACACTATTAGATTTAATTTACTTCATCGTATTATTTTTTCCAATACATGTGAAATAATATCTTATATGGTTTTGATTCATTCTTTAAGTAGTTTGTTAATATTGTGTAATAAGTGAATTCATGGAATATTGTTATAGAGTTAGACATTTTTATTTGAAGATGTCATCTTTTGTAGTATAATAATAAGGCCATTATTGTAGGAATGTGAAGGAGTTAGACATTGCTTTTAGTAAAATCATCACTCTAACGGGCATATTGGCAATAGCAGCATGCGGTTAAGATCATGTCACTTTTTTGTAAATCTTTAACAAATTCTGAAATCACTCTGGTTGCTTGCAAATTTATAAAACACAATTACTTAGTGGAAGAACAAGGCTGTAGTCAGTGCATGACAAAGGAATGCTGCTTAATAAATAAGTGAGAAGAATTAAGTTTAATTCAAGGAAAGCAGCATTCTTAAAATATTTTGAATTGATTCGAGAAACAGATTTTATGATTATTTAGCAGAGCTTATATAGACATTTATGTGTGTGTATGTATCCTTCATCTCTGTATCAATTCAAATAAGATTTTGCCAAAAAAATAAATTTTAGAGCCAAAAATACCAATCAAAAAGAAAGAAAAGAAGAGGGAAGGAAAGCAGGAAGGCAACTTAACATCAAAAAATTTCATCATTATTTAGAGTAAAGATCTATATCAACTAAACATTTGTATTGTGACCTCCACATTCCACTAAAACTTATGCCATTTACCTACAAATATAAGCTTTTATTTGCTTCTACAATAAATAATACATAAATTTAATGAAACTGCAGCTCAAAAGACGGAAATAGCATTAGAAATTCAGTCATCCAGTGCAGTAGCTAAAGCATGGGTATGACCTGACTCTAAGCAATCAGAGAACAACCAAGAAAATGTGCCAAACTGTTGGATATCCAGATTTGTTCCCAGGGCAGGGAAATAGGCATATCAAGATAAGTAAAAGAATATACCATGTTTAAAGCTTAATTATAATGCAAAATAGATATATATCTATATCTATTTCAAAATGTTAAATTTAAAAGTGGACCAGAAAAAAAACAAAAAACAAAATTACTTCTATAGAGAAAACAAAGAATAGCCTTGTCTTCTTCTATTAAAGACTGACTAGCCACCAAATATTATGGAAATAGCTATAAAGCTTTAAGAAAAAATATTATAATTCTATAATTGTGTTACCACTAATGTTGTTATGTTTGTAGTTAAGCCAAAGTAATACCAAGACATTCAAAGAATCAGAAGGAATGGTAACTATATATTTATCCTAAAAAATAAATATAAATACTAAGAAAAGGATACATTTTTTAAAATTTAAGAAGTACGATATGATTATATAAATGCTATGTTAAAGGGTATTGAATCTACAGGTAGACAAAATAAGGATCACGTCTATTTTGAAAATATTTCAAAATAAATGCCAATAAATAAAAGTAATTCTTAAAATGATACTTCCGTCTAACTTGTTTGATTTTGTAAATGCATGTTACTTTATATCAATTTGCATTATTGATTATTATATGGTTAATAACACAGATACAATTAAAAGAAAATTATAAAAAAGTTGAGATAGCAAAAATAACTTTCTTTTCTAATATTTACAAATAAAAGATTTAACAGTGAATTTTTATCAATCATAAGTCTTTATATTTTAAGTATAATATAAAATTATAATGGAGAAAAAAGTAAGCAAAAAATGATTCAAATAAAAATGTTAAGGGGAATAATCGTTTATAACATTTGCCAGCTACCTCTGCTTGGTACTATAACCAATCACAAGCCACTGTAGCCGCTGACCTCCATCACTCCCTAAAAGTTCACAGTGGAGATCAGGAATGGAGCACTTTGTGCTGTGGGGAAACTGACAAAATAGAGCTTCAGATAGATGTTTTCAGGAGAAGATTTTATAAGCCCCAATTCTTGCATCTCCTTATATCTAGAAGAGCACAAAATTCATTAATGGTGACGTCTGCTCCTCATAACTGGCAAAAGAACTCAATGTGTGTTTGATTGCACGTAATCCCCTTCACTAAAATTACATATATAATATTGAATTTCCCCCTGCCTCTTCAGAAAAGGTCCTCAGAGCCATCTGAGGTGCTGTCTCCTAGATTATAGTCCTCATTTTGCCCCAAATAAAACTTAATCCACAACTCTCATGTTATACAATTTTATTTTAGTAAACAGCATGTATATTAAAATAGTTCAAAACATTGATGTAACAATTGGTGAAAAGATACCTCTGCCTATATAATTTCAAATTGAAATAAAAAAAAAACTGGGCCACCATGATAATGAATCTGTGTAAGGAGAGACATTTTCAGCATGATGAAAGGAAGATAAATCACTCTAAGCTTAAAACTATGCATCTGGACAAATTAGCAGTTGTGAGAGTAATAACCAAATATACTTCTAGAAATAAAAAGGATGAAAAAAAATTTACACCCAGACATCTTCACAGAGAGAATTTCTGGAGGATGTACTTCAGCCCAGTCTGCTTGATGATCCATGAACTGGTCCAACACAGACGGGAAGGAGACCATAGAAAGAAGCAGAGCCCTGCAGCTTAGTGGGCAGCAGGTTTTATCAGCAAGATAACTTAATTATGAGACTTGTCTTGAGCAGCCACAAGAGTCTCCCTGCAACCCTACCAGAATCTTAAAAGTTTATATAGAAGCCTTAAAATACTGTCCGATGGTCTCGGCAACAAGCACATTACTGTCGCAAGGCTGAGTACTTGGTGGGACTTCTGCAGGGAAGGCAAGCGAAACACATTCCAGTAGTCATGTCCTCTTGATGATCCCTTCAAGACTGATCCCTATCAGGTATAAGTAGTGGGGAAAAAGAAGAAAAGGAAAACAGAGTTAATGACTTCTTGGATATGTAAAACATTTTAAAATTTCTGTGCAAAATTTATAATTAAAATAATGAGTATATTTTTAATGATAGCATTCTGGAAGTCTCTATATCAAAGATTAAATTTAGTTAATTATGGGCTTGTGAGTAATATTTTTTCTGTTTCTATATTTCATAATCTATATTATTCACTAAAGATTTTTAATAATTTAATTACAAAGTTAAAATCATTTCAAATGTATAAATAAAGAGATATTAGAATGGTTATTTTAATAGAAAAATTACAGTGTGAAGCATTAAAAACAATGTAACAACATCAGTAAAGCTGAGTAATTATATTTCTTATGGTTTTCACAAATAAAATGTTACTTTGTTATTAATAATTATATTTACAGTCTTTGAAAACAATCAGGGATTCTCAATATAGAATGTCTAATGTTCATAAAGCAAAATTGTGTGCATAATTTGATTCTAGGACAAAAATATACATATATATAATATACACACACATAATACCCAGGAATTACATACAAAAAAGAATGTTTAATTCTTTATTTGTTACATTACAGTAAGATTTGATTATATTTTTTATTTGCATTTCTAAATTATGAAACATTTGATACATACAGGTTATGATTATAAAATATTTATCCATTACTCTACCACCCAAACTGAGAAATAAAACATGACATTTCCAATATATTTACCCTTGCTCATTTATGTTGCTTAAAACTAAAACTGATATAACTACATTTTATAGTAATAGGTATTTCTTTCTGGTGTTTCTTTTTCTATATTTTTATTTTCAATAATTTTTGCAGCATGTTTAAGTGTTCCTCTTGCAAATATCCTAGAGATTCCCCCCAAATTTCTGAGAATTTATGCATTTTAATGTCTTTTAATAGGGAAATTGACTTAATTTAGGCTTATCCATATGTATTATTGACTAATTTATTTATGACTTTATTTTGTTTTCCACATATAACTTTGTTCATTAATTTTCTTTTTTTTGAGTGACTTTCTTTTGTTTTTCCTTCAGATGCGTTTTTCAGGCATTAAACACCTCATTCATTATACCACTGAAGATAATTTCATTTATTTCATACTTGTATAATATTTTGGCCTTTTCTAGATTTTAAAATTCAGGATGACTTTTCTACAAAACATACATTTCAAGAAGCTGTCTTCTAATCCAGTTTTGCCAATATTATATAAAAAACAACCTGTTTATTGTTATTTTCTGATAGTTATTATTCTATCCTACACAAGGATAGTTAAATTTTTTCTAATTATATATTTTTATATATATTTTCTACTTTATATCAAGAAAGTAGTCATGTTAACTGTTTTTTATATTATAAGTTCATTATGGTATTTTGCTCCATCTTTGGAAATTAGTTTCTGCTATTTAAAGGATTATCTAGTCCATATTTTGACTTTGTTCACTTTACTTTTTGATATACCATCAAAGGCATGATCAATGAAAGGAATAATTTCTAAGCTGAACTTTAAAAAAAATTACAATTTGTTTTCTTTGCAAAAGACATTGTCAAAAGAATGATAAGACGCCACAGATTGGGAGGATGCATATTCAAAAGATATATCTGATAAAAGGCTATTAGCCAAAATATACAAAGAATTCTAAAAAGCTCAACAATAGAACATTAAACAACCTGATTTAAAAAATGAGCAAATTACCTGAGCAGATACCTCACCATGGATGATGACAGATAACAAACATACGAAAATATGTTCAGCATTGTATGCCATTAGGAAACTACAAATTAAAACAAGAAGATACTACTACATACCTATTAGACTAACCAAATGTAGAACACTGACAACACCAAACATCCTGCCAAGATGTAGAGCAACAGGAACTCTTACTTATTGCTGATGGAAATACAAAATGATTAAAACAGTTTGGAAAGTAGTTTGGCAGTTTCTTACAAAACTAAATGTGCTCTTACCATAAAATCCTTCAAGTCTACTCTTTACAGTTTACCTAAAGGAGCTGAAAACTATGTCCACATGAGAACCTACACAAGGATATTTACATCAGATTTGTTTGTAATTATCAAAACATGGAAGCAACAAAAATATCCTTCAGTAGGAGAATGGATAAACCATAGAACAATCAGACAATGGATTATTATTCAGTGCTGAAAATAAATGAGCTATTAAGCCATAAAAAGATAATATAGATCCTTAAATGTATAATGATAAGTGAAAGAAGCCAATCTACAAAGGCTATGTATTATATGATTCCAACCTCATGATATTCTGGAAAAAACAATACTATGGAGATAATAAAAAGATGAAAAGTTGCTAAGTGTTATGAGAAAGGGAAGATTGATTAGGTAAAGCATAGAGGATTTTTAGGGCAGTGAAACAATTGTGTCTGGTACTGTAACAGTGGATAAATACCATTGTACACTTGTCCAGACACATAGAGTATTCAACACCAAGAGTGAGTCCAAAGGTAATTATGAGTGATTATAATGTGCCAATGTAGATAAGTATATATTTATATATGCTGCTGGGTCCTATAGATCCCAGGACATGGGCTTTCTCTGGGAAGAATGATTGTTGCATCAGGGTCTTGGTCCTCTCACATATGTAGATATAGGGTAGACTGACAAAAAAAGAATGTCTGGATACTGAGAAACTCAAAATTAAAGTGAGAAGATTTACAATAATAAAAACCAACTAATCCCTTGAAGATTTCTAGATTAATTAGACAAAAAAGAACAGGGAGGACTTTCTTATAGAGTTTCCAACCTTTGTCTAACAATTTGTACACCTCACAGAATATATATTTTTAAATGTACATATAAAAATGACAAAAAATAACTATATAGTAAGTCAGAAAGGAAGTGTCCACAAATTTCATGATGCTAAAGTTGTACTATTTTCATAAAAATAAGTAAGATAAAATTTAAACAACAAAAATGGCTAATTGTCTGGCTAACTGAAATTTATCAACCTTCTTTTTGAAATTAACTAAAACATGTACTTTATTATTAAAGCCCTTAATGTGCTTTTATTTTATCCTATTTACCTCTCTTTCTTCACTACGGAGTATCCTGAGATTTAAAAATTCATTCTCCTGCTTTTCTTTATAATTTCTTGAACACACTTATATATCAATAAAATGATATCATTTAGTTTAAGTTGCCATTTATATTTATTAAATGTTATATTGTTGTTCAATTTCCCCTGAAACATTCTCTTTACTGCAATTTTTATATTTAGAATTATTAATTTTTATAAAACTGAAATTTTTAGAATGCAACTTAAAAATTACTCCATTAATCCATTTTCCAAAAAGTGGATGTTTGAGTTATTTATGATGTTTGATTACTATAAGCAATGATGTTATAAACATACTTGTATATTTATCTTGGTGCACACTGAACACAGGCAGAAGGTTGAAGGTAACTTAGGAAAGAAATTGCTAGAGTTTGTGTGTTGAAACCTTTAATTTATAAGGATATTATAATTTTCTGAAGTTAATGTAATAGAGGAGAAAAAATCTGACTCTATATTAGATCTGTTCCTTTAGCTTTGACCACTGTGCCCTGTTTCCTAGGCTTGGTCTTGCTAGCTTTGCACTCACATAAAGATAACAAGCTGTAGAATAGAGAATAACATTTGTTTTTTGGAGGTTTACAGGGACACCATGAACTGCCCCTCATGGACAGCTGCAAGAACAAAGAATTTCTACAGCAAGATGTTTGCAACAACCTACCATACACCTTCCCTTGTTTTTTATTTGTTTGTTGTTGTTGTTTGTTTTTGTTTTTGTTTTGTATAAAAGAAGCCTGTATTGTGACTGGACCTGGATGGTTCTCCAAGACATTATTCAGCCATCCTCTCGGTCTGCCAGCTTTCCAAATAAAGTCGCTATTCCTTGCCCCAACACCACATCTCTTGTACTTAAAGTTTAAAGTTTAAACTTAAAGTTTCAAGTTTGGGTAAGTGTTTTTCTAACTTTTCTGCTAAGTGTTACTGCCTAATATTTATGGCTGGAATTTACACTCACCTAAATTTCTTCAAGAATAACTTGACTATCATTGGCTGTGTCTTTTTCCATATAAATTTTAGAGTAAGTTTGTTGAGTACCATTCAAACCTCTGCCAGCATTTAATCATAGAGATTAAATCTGTGAATCACTTTGGTAAGATTTTATATGGTTAAAATATAGGCTTTCCATATTCATGAAGAAGCTATATTTCTCCATTTACTTTTGTATCTTTAATGCATTTCCACACAGTCATATATTTTTTCTGATGGCTCACAAGACATTTACTTGGTGAATTCCTTTTCTTCATATTTTCTGTGGTTAAAATTGTATCTGTTTATTGTATTTCTAACATTTTGTTTCTAGGCATAGAAATACACCTGATATTTAGTCCCTGAAAACTACTCTTTTATATTTATTTTTTTAAACATAAACAGTTTAGAATATTTCTTTCAGATTCTAGTAAATAATACATTTGATTCTGTTTCTTACTAAGTTCTTATGTACCTCCCTTACAATGATGAATGGAAGAGATCATAGAGGATATTGTTATCTTGTTTCTAATATTGAATTTAATGTTTTTACCTTTTTTGTATTAATCACAATAGTTTACTTTGGGTGTTTTTTTTTCCAGATATTCTTTGTCAGAATAAAGAAGTTCTTTCATTTCTTGTTTTCTAAGAGCTTTTTATCAGGAATAGTATTGGACTTTAAACACGTACTTTCTCTGCATCTTCTGAAATGATCAATTGCTTTTCCCCTTGTAGTTTTGTAATCTATTAATGTGCCATAATACATTAATTTATTGTATACAGGCAAACTAATTTGCATTGTTGGAATAATCCCATTTATTTTTACAGGTCAATTTTGTCTACAGATTCATATTTTTCTACTGTATTTACTTATTTTTGTTCTGTTATTTTGTGTGATAGTAAATATGAGACAGTTTACGCTTTAAGAATTAAATATGCAATGCTGAATCTCACTTTTTTCATAAGGGGTACCTGAGCTCAATCTATTTAAATTGTGAGTTATGAACAAGTAACATTTAGTCAACCTGTGATGAAAGATTCATGGTGAAAAAACGCCCACTATAAAACTATGTAAAGTGAACGCTAGGTCCTTGCTTCACCTAATCCACATAACTGGATATTTACATTTGCTTTTCTCACAGGAGGGTACATCCTTCTTTTAATTTTATATTTATATATAATATGCTGGAAGGAGCATATTCTTGTCAGAGATTTTATAGTTACTAAAAATTTAATCTAATTTTAAGGGGGTCGATGTCAAAGTGTACCAAATAACTACTTCCAGAGATTTGAGGTGTGACCATAATCACTGAAAATACACAGTTAATTTATGCCAAATGACTTTCTATTATTAATGTACATATGTACATGAAAAGGTTGTTTTAGTAAATTTAGTACATTATACAAGGACTAACAATACAAAGGTCCCTAAACATTTAAATTTTCATTAGTAATATATTTATGTGTGATCATTGTTTTAATCACGTAATACTATTTATTGCTCATACATGATATACCAAAATCATGAAAGACATAGCTCTAAGGACTAGAGGTGTATAATATAAAATAAGAGTGTGCTTTATTTTAAGGAGTTAACAGTTACATATTAATGGCTTTAAGTCTAGCATATATTTCTTTCTCTTAGTGGCCTTGAATTTTTATATTTACATTGCCTATTTGTCATTTTTTGAGCCAACTCAGATCAAACACAAACACAACTCTAAAAAATTACCTAAACACACTGACACAACTTTTTTTTTAAATCAAGAAGCAACTCCATCACTGTCTTCCATGTTTATGTAAACTGGTTAACTACACAGGGAGCTTACAGGGCCTTCTGAGGAGAATAATTTGCCTATACTTTGATGATCACTTAAGAAATTGTCATGGATACATTTGGTAGAATATAATCATTCATATTATTACATTTATACCATTGATGTTTTCACTGTTTCTGCCTTTGTTGCTTGGTTCTTAAATTATAGTTAAATAATGATGAAGCCTCTGTTTCCTTAAAACAGGGAACACATATTTATACTCCTGTAAATATTTTTAAATAGAAGATCTAAAAAGAAAAACATATCTGATATTGCAATCACTGTAAAACACAGATTCATTTGTGTCTGTCAGCTATGGGTCTGCAACAAAACATCCCATAACTTAGAGGCTGATAAAGATAAATATTCTTATGCACTGACTAATTGTTCAGCTGGGGTTCTAACTCAAACTGCTGACCCACTAGGCCAGCTCTGCTGAGACCTCTGATGCCCTCACTTTTGTTTAGTTCTAGGACATGGGTTCAGTTCAGGTCTAATCTTAAGTGCCTTTGATTTGTTTGAAACCAATCAGCCTACTCAGCATGTCTTCATGGTAGAGGTAGAGTACAAGAGAGAAAGCCCAGTGCATAGGCACATTTCAAGCCTTGGCTTGCATCACATCATATCTGCTGATAGCCTAAGGGCCAAAGCAGGTTACAAGTTCAAGCCCAAAAGTAGGAGAAGATAAATACTCCTCATGTGGAAATATAATGGCAAAGGATATTCTAATATGCACCATAACCTTCCCTGACCTCCACTCAAAAGTTCCCCACTGAAAATTAGAAGCTTAATTGTAATGGTTAGTAATTTTAAAAAAGATCTTTTTTAGAAAAAGGACTCTATATTAACACTTTCTATATCACTGACATTTAAGACAGTGCTGGTCACGTATTAGGCACTCTCTAAATGTTTACTGGCTAGCTGGCTGGGTGACCTGGTGTCAGACACATAGACATGTTATCAATATAATAATGTCCAACTAAAAGAAAGTTACATTATTGTACCAAGAACTGGATTGTCTTGCCCACGCAGTTTTTAAAAAATATGCATATAAAATACAATATACAGTATAATTCACTCAATTCACAATATGAAACACAACAATGAAGGTAATATTCCCACTGGATATTCCCCGTTGACATTCTCTGATGTATTAACTCTCCTGGAAGGAGTTGCATTAATTATTAGATATTTAATTAGATTTTCACTAATGGTGTAAACACAATATGAAAATTGACTTTGATTTGCATTGTCATTTAGATTCATTAATCAACTGAGAGATATGAACAATCATGGCAGGAGACTGAAACTTCAGCATTGAGGGGTTTTTAAAATATGCTTGGCATCATTAGATGAACATATAGTCTCGATTACAGAATGTGAAATTCCATTAAATTACCCCATATGAGTCAATGCCCAGAGGACCATTTTTGATCAGGGTAGAATAACTCATTCTCTAGGACCTTAGGATGGAAAATTTTATATTTTAATGAAAAGTAACATCATGAATACTCTTTATTCCTTCACTGTAAAAGGCAGGAACTGTTATTCCCCTTCAGTAAGTATAACAGTTGCTTGAAAGAATAAACAAACTTTGAATTTAAAAACTAGAAAAATTCTTTGTTTTTGTTATTGTGATTTAGATTCCACGTATGAGCGATCTCATATGGTATTTTTCTTTCTCTTTCTGGCATACTTCACTAAGAATGACATTCTCCAGGAGCATCTATGTTGCTGCAAATGGCATTATGTTGTCAGTTTTTATGGCTGAATAGAATTCCATTGTATAAATATACCACATCTTCTTTATCCAGTCACCTGTTGATGGACATTTAGGCTGTTTCCATGTTTTGGCTTTTGTAAATAGTGCTGCTATGAACATTGGGGTGCAGATGTCATCCTGAAGTAGATTTCCTTCTGGATACAAGCCCAGAAGTGGGATTCCTGGGTCATATGGTAAGTCTATTCCTAGTCTTTTGAGGAATCTCCACACTGTTTTCCATAGTGGCTGCACCAAACAGGACAGAAGTAGACTCACAGACAGAGAATACAGACCTGTGGTTACCAGGGGGGTGGAGGGTGGGAAGGGTAGACTGGGATTTTAAAATTGTAGAATAGATAAACAAGATTACACTCTATAGCACATGGAAATATACACAAAATGTTATGATAACTCACAGAGAAAAAAATGTGACAATGAGTGTGTATATGTCCATTTTTGACTGAAAAATTGTGCTGAACACTGGAATTTGACACAACATTGTAAAATGATTATAAATCAATAAAAATGTTAAAAAAAGAAAATAAAAAAATAAAAAATAATAAAAAACTAGAAAAATTCTGTACTTTTTACTTATTTTGCCAGTGTTTTTCTTTATAATTATTAGTAGTAAAAAATCATAAAGTCACTTGGGATCTATTGTCCACCCCCTTTTTTTTTAGTATTGGCTAAATGAGCTAACCCTGCAAAATACACATTATCTTTGCCCACAACAGGCATGTGTGTGTGTGCCCCCACATACAGAACACAATATATCCACACACCCTCCTTACTACTATTTATTGTAGTATAAAATCTCCTAAGTTTAGGACCAAAGTCATTGTTTTGAACTCTATGTCTCTGATGAAAACACAGAAATGAATCCTTCACTGCCTCTCCTATGAAACAGTCATTGTCAAACACTTGCACTGCTCTGTAACTACTGACTACATGTCTTTCACTATCTTAATAAGACCACATACTCCCAACATCAGGCACTGTGGTTTGAACCTCAGTCTATATACCGTGTACATAACAAGGCCTAGCCCAGATTTGTTTAAAATCTGTTTTCTGCAATAGGGCCATAGGTTTGATTGGGATAGTCTCTTGCAAATTCTCCTTTGATTTTTGTTTAAAATGAATTTCTAATTCCTCAGTTGTCTTAGTTATGATAAGGTTTGCAAACCCAAATGAATTTGGAACACACCATAATCAACATTTGTATGAATGAATCATAGAAATATGTGCACAATTGGTAAAATATATACCACAGTGGTTGGTGTAAGTAGTCAGTTGTATTACAAAAAACAATAATAAAATAAAACAGGCACATGAATAGTTCAGTAAATTATACAAAAAGTTTATTTATGATCTATATAATTTTTCTTTCTTTGGGTAATTTTCTATTTTATCTATCAAATGATAGGATTAAGAAAGATAATTTTGAAATTTCTCTTCATTTCCAAGAAAAATATAGTAGAACTTTAGAAATCTATATATTAATGGCATTTGCATTTATTTATACACAGTTCCTATGTGTTTCTGGCTAGAAGTAGAAATTACTGGCTTAAATGTGTGCTGGTTTCCACTGTTCACTAGCTAAAATTGAAGTAAATAACTATTAAAAATAATAACTATTTAAAATTCAAAGTACTGAATTTTCTTCCAACTAATTTTATCAGAGCAGCAGTTACATAAGATTCAAATCTATATTTATATTTTTCTTGGTAGTACAAGAACTTCAGAATTCCATGTAATAGAATATGTAAGCTATCCACCTCTTTGTATGTGTCATGAATATTAAATTATTAATATATTATCTTAGAAGTTAAAAGTAAGGATTTAGTTAACAAATGATTATTGAATTTTTTATGTAAATTTTGTGTCCTGCACTGTAAAAATTTGAAATCTACAATCATAGACTATAGAACAAGCAGATATACACAAGACAAGTTAAGCCCACACTGTTTCAAGAGGCTTCTATTTTTAAAATGTATTAAATATTTATTATCACAGATTGATGTGTTTAGGCAAATCGTTTTAAAATATGTTGTCACAATTACTTTGGAAACAACAATAATTTTTATCACTATCCTAATTTTCAGTGTATATTCACATGTGATTCCAACAACTATGACACTGAGTTGCTGAAGCAAAATCAAACATTTTAGAAATAAAGAAATTAAAGTATAGGAAAATTAATTGACTTGCAGCAATTTTTTGCACTGTCATCTTGGCTAAGCTAGAAAAGTTTACAAGAATCCCCTATCCTGTATGATACTTTGTTAACTGGCCCAAATAAGAAATTCTTTTTACAAATTTTGGAAGGGGAAAATAAAGCAGCTCATCTGAAATCTGTTATTTTAGAGGTACGAGTAACAAACAAACAGATACATGTGGATTCTAGCTAGTTCTTGCTGTCTTTCTCTCCACACCCACATCATCTTCCCAAATGAAAATCTTGCTGACCAAAAGCCACTGAGACCCAACAGATTATTGGAGACAGCAGCTTTCCCTAATCTTTTCCACCTTTGCAGACTCACTTGGGCAGCCCAAACTGCTTTATATCAAAGGGTTGGATATCGTCTTTTCTCTGATCCTCCAATTCTCCCTTTTAGAAATTTATGACCCCAGCAATACACACAATTTGGGGAAGTGCTATCACATATCTAAACCTTTTTTACATAATACTCATATTTTTTTTCATTTTCAGATTGAATATGACTGAGATATAACTTTGATGAGATCACACTGTTATTAAATGTCAGTATTGAAAATCAAATATTTCTTACTATATCTCAATCTTGAAAGAAAAAATATTTCCAAAAAAAAAAAAAGAGGATTTGTTAGGGTATGTATTTACTCAAAAAGAATTTGGGAGCAAGAATAAGAGGTTTCAAGAGAGAAAGAAGTGAGAAAAAAGGAGATAATATAGCAGGAGAGAATAATTCATGCTTAAGAATGTTTTCATGGTACCCAATGCTAACTGCCAGGTGGCTGGTTATATCAGAAAATACTGGTATAATTGATAACATGGAAAACTTTCAAAGTTTCATGCTCTTAAATTTCATTGAGGATAAAAATGTCCTGATTTTGTATATAGGCTAGGTATACTCATGTGTGTGTGTGTGTGTGTGTGTGTGTGTGTGTGTGTATGTGTGTGTGTGTGTACACACACACACACATATATATATATCTCCAAATTTCAGTGGATTAAACAACAAAGATTTAGAATTTACTCAAGCAAAGTCTGTATCCAGATAAGAAGCGAGATGAACTGTTCCAAAACCAGAAACTCAGTGATTCAGAACAAGGAAATTACCGCCATCTTGAAGCAACACCATATGGAGCTTACTGCCTCCTCATGGGCATCTCAGAAAAAGAGGCACCTGCAGAGCCATTGCTGGGTTTTCCATGCTTTGTGCCAAAACTTATACATGTAAATTTGACTCATGGCCATTGGACAAAGCTAATTACATGACCTCAATTATCTTAAAGTGGATAAATAATATAGTCTTGCTTGTGCACAGAAAGGATACTAATGAACACTGATAATAATTTTTCCATAAAGCTTAATATTTGAAATATTTGACTTTGGCATAGGGCTTTATGGTATTGGGTATATTATCTGTTAAATTATCTGTTCCTCAATTTTCTCACTAATAAAATGGAAGGCAGTAATATTCCACTATTAGAACAATTAGGGAATCAAATGCAGGCATATAGCACTCAATAATATTAAACATTATCAAAATCATCATTATCATCATCATCATTCTCTATATCTCTAGTCTTTGACAACATGTATCACTGAGGCTGATAGATTTTGACAAAAAAATAAAATATTAGAGTTGAAAAGAATTTTAGAAATTACATACTCTGGTCCTGTCCTTTCATTTATGAGAAAAGAGATGTCCATCAGTTAAGTGACCTTCCTGGGCCCAAATCTCCTTAACAGCAAAATTGAAAAAAGATGTCTAAGTCCAGTGTCCTTTTTTCTCAAGATAGGGAAATTAGAACTTTCTATCAAGCATAGACTGAAGATATCCAACTCTTTTGTATATTGCTAAATCTGTTCCATGTTACCTTTGCCCATTTTACTCCATCGATTAATTGACATTTTGTAATTAATTAAAATCTTCCCAAAGGTGCAAGCTTAATGACTTTATAAGCATGGCAGAAATATGTTGATATAGTAAAGTGCTTATTGCCTGAGCAAATGCATTTTACAATTTCTAAGAACTAGTCACCCAAGGAAATTTTGCTTACTGTGCTAAAAATTAGGGATATTCATGGGGGGAAATGAACAAGAAAAAATTAAAAAGAGAAACTGTTAATAGATAAGTTTACTTAAAATATTTCATTATTGAAAGAATGTAGTATTTGACTTATAATGATACAAATGATTTTTTATTCTCCCATTTCCATCAAAACAGAAAAAAAGATGCTATTAGAATTGTATGGATCAATAAAACCTTACAGAACACAAAATAAAGAATATAACTAACATTCTTGCCATTATGAACTTTCTTTGGGGAAGAAATTTGTACCATCTGGAAATATATGAATAAGACAGAAAAGGCCAGGTGACAAAAACACATAAAATTGCTTAATAAATGGATAAAACTTAAAATGCTAAATGCCAAAATGTCAAAATTCCACTTCAAGTTTAGAAATGCTATTTTAAAAGACATTCCAAAGCATTTTACCACTTTTCTATGAAATCAAAAATTCCCTTTTAATCACCTACAGATGCACAAGAACCTCATTTAGACTCACAAAAAGACCAACCAAGAAATATGTTTGCTATATCCATGGCATGTTGCTGACACAAAAGAGAAAAAAAGAGAGTGATGACTTTGTGTGTGTGTGTGTGTGTGTGTGTGTGTGTGTGTGTGTGTGTGTATGCATGTGTTTGGGGAGGGGAAGGAGGTTTGAAGGTGAAGTAGACAGGGAAAAAGAGGCTTTGATTATGGTGTTTTAAACTTGAGATAATAAAAACTCTGATGTAAATTTATTTAAATCTGCAATGTTTCATCATTACAAAGAATGGAAATCAAAATGCATTAAGATTAAAGAAACCTAGATGCTAAAAATAGATAGATGTTTTGCATAAATGAACTGCATCTAAAAACTGTTATTCTCATTAATGTGTATTAAGAAACACAATTTCAATTTATTTGTCAATTATTCCTGAGTTAAATAAAAAATAAAATTAAAAAGTCACAATACACTCTGTTATATCTTTCAGAACAGAATGGGTCTTTAAACAGAACAACTTTCAAGCAATGAATTGGGGGAAGTACATAAGGCAGAAGTCAGAAATGCTAGGTAGGAAAGTACTGTAGTTGACCAGGAGAGAATGTAAAGTGTTATAAAAAGCTGGATTTATTGAAGAATTTTTAAGGAGATAGAATTGATGGGCTTATGTACTATTTAAAATTAGGACATGAAGTTGACAAATATAGATTGACCTTCATTCAAGATTCTTGCTGGAGTAACTGAGTCAAAGGAGTGACTTACAACAATAGAGAGAGTGGGGAAGAGACAAGAAGATAGGGAAATTCACCAAGTGTAGTGAATTCAGTTTAAGATATGTTGGGTAATCTGTGCCTGATTTTAGAAGGCATATGCAATTTCGGTATATAAATGAGTACTAGTTTAAACCACAGATTTTGATATTATTCTAAAACTGTATATAAAGGACGATCCTCAAGAAGACCAGCATTTTAGGCATTATAGGGGATGGTAAATTCAAATTTTTTAGAGACTCTTAAAGAATCATAATAAAGATGAAAAAGCCTGGAAAGAATAGTGGATTTGATAAAGAAAAGAAAAGGCTATATATTAACCGATGAGGCCTGCAAAATACCACAAACTAAGTGGCTTAAGCAGCAATTTATTGATTAGGATACTAAAAGTCTGAGATCTAGGTTTTAGTGGGGCTGATTCCTTCTAGGGTTTCTCCCCTAGTTTCTGGTGGTTTTCTGGCAGTCCTGAGAATTCCTTGGTGTGAAGAAGCATTGCCCCAATCTCTACCTTCATTTTCACGTGGCATTGTCCCTGTGTCCATGTGTATTCATGCTCTAATATTCCCTTATCACAGGGACTCCGGTCATATTAGGTTAGAGGCCCACACTAGTCCAGCATGATTTCATCTTCACTAATCACACCTTCAACAGCTCTATTCCATATAAGGTAACATTCTGAGGCAGCCAAATTTTAGACTTCACATACAAATTATACAGGGACACAGTTCATTCTATAACAAAATTCTTGCTCAGTGGTAGAGTGCATGCTCAGTATACACAGGATCCTGGATTCAATTCCCAGTATCTTCATTTAAAGACACAAACAAACAAACAAATGATAAATAGATAGATAGATAAACAAATAAATAAATACCTCCCCCATCAAAACAAAATTTAAAAAATATGATCACAAGGAAAGTCATTTTTTCTAACCAATTTCAATTGGTGGTATAGGCTGATGTTGAAAATCATTTACTTAGTTTAAAACATAAACTAGAGACAATAAATTTAAACTCATTTAAAAAGGCACTTGGATTTGAAGTGAAGGCCAAATATAAAGACACGGTTAGAAGAGGGAGATTGATCTTGAATTAAATATGAGAAAAAGATAGATGTTCATTTTTTTATTTAATTTGGCCTACCTTGAAATTTCTTTTGAGAAAGTATTCTGTGGAGATAGACCTGGGCTGCCTGGATCTATTTCTGGAAGTAGCATGGTCTAGCAGAATGAGTAAGAGATTTTGAGTCACAAGATTCACTGTGTGGTTCTGGATCTGAAATCTAAACTGTGCAACTTTGAACATGTTTACTGACCTCTCTCGGACTCACTTCTCTTCAATTGTAGATAATAGCATTCCTGTACCAGAGTGTTATGAAAATTAAATATTATAATGTTGTCTAAATGCACTTTTATCAAAATATTATATGTGTATAATTTTTTTATATTGTCAGCATCATTTTATACTGTCTAGCTATAAAGCTTTTATAAACATTTAGAAAATGCAGAATTTGACTTCCTATGATTACCAGAGCATAAGAAGGATTGTTAGAAACATAACCATCTTTCCAAAATAGTACAACTTTTTGTCTTAAAATACTAAAGGAATGTATTACTATAAAAATGTGTTGTATTGTGGCAATGGCAGAAACAAATCTTAAGAAAACTTTGTGAACATCACTCAAGACACAGAATGTGCAAACCAAATGGGCAGCAAAACAGAAATATTTTTGAATTTAATAAAATAGTACAATTGCATTCTGGTGCATGGACATCAACCCACAGGAAATATTAATAGCTATTATACTCACATTTATAATTCAATAAAATGTAATTTTATATTCTTTTTAAAATCAGAAAACACTAATAAGATGGATTGATTAAATTAGATGTGAGTAATGACTATGATGCCATTGAGAAAATGGTAAACCACAATGTTGTTTCAATCACAAAAGCCCTCGGTGTTTGCTTCCCCAAAATAAAGCAGATAGTGCCCTTTAAAGATTGATATGAAAATTTTGAAATTGTGAATTTTCTCATCTTAAAGTGCTCTTTTCTATACAGTGAATTAAAAAGTGTTAAATTTATATTCTATTTACCTGTAACATCAGGTTGTCTGACAGACTATAAGACTGCATAATTTATCCAAAAGTTTAATTGAATTAAACTAAATATCTAAGGAGATATAGTATATATATATCTATATATGTTATAATATTATATATATGTATATGTATATAAAAATACTAAAAAGTAGCTTATTTTTTGGGGGGTGCACATTGTAAGAGGAGTAGAAATCTATCGTGTCATATTCCAGAGCATTCTGTGCCCACCATCCCCTCCAGCCATCCACAGGTAGTGTGATTGCCCTGATCACCTACTCCAATTACCCCGCAAGCAAGCTTCATGTAAGGAGCATGACCTCAGTGTTTCACATACAAAAGGGAAACTTAAATCTTCTTAGTGCGGTACTTAGACATTTACACTGAATCTGTCATTCTAGCCAGTGGCAGAAATCTCCAGTTGAGTATGCTATGGAGTTTCCTATTGAAACACTCATCTTCACCCAGCATCTTCATGATGTGTACATGTTAGTGATCAAAATGCTCAAGTACACTTCTACAAGAAAGTACATGTATTGAGGAACACATAAAAAAAGAAGTACCCTAAACTCATTTGCCTTATTGATTGAGTATATTTACATGTTGTCTCTTTCCCGAAACAAGTGGAAACATTTCTTCTTCTACTTTCCCTTTGAATGCAAATTACTAAGGATTTATCTCCTGGAAAATGGGAAGAATGTATTACTCACCTCTACAGTAAAGTGTATAGTATAATACATTATAGTATAATATAATATGTAGCATATATGTTATAGCATGTGTAACATAACATATTCTATATGTGGCATGTGTATGTGTGGTAAAGCTGTTCATGCTGGTTGTTGAAATACTTGTCATATTCTCATTGTACTATGGGTGCCTGTGGGTCTGTAACACATCACAATTTTATGTATATTTTGTTCTCTCCTAAAGTAATTATCAGGACTAACACAGATCTTCATATGCATTAAGTCCGATCAAAATTTACTCAATGAATAGTATCATCCAAATATATTTAAAATAAAATACAACTACCTGTCCCATGCTCTAAGCTTAAACTTAAAGGAACCAAAAATAATTATAACAATCTCATAACATCCTGAAGGCCTTCAGTGTCGAGGACTGAGAAGTGTCTAAAGTTTCTTTAGAACACAGTTCATCTCTTTCACAATAGATCAATTTTGCTTTTGGCATCTGATAGTTTCTCCTCTGAATGAGCAGCTGACTTACTGAGAGCAAGTGACGTTAGAGCAGAAGAAGGCAGGACACAAATGCTTACTCTTGATTCTGAAACTCACTTTTCTTTTCTGTGAGACAAGGGTTGAGAGTCATAAAACTACAGGCTTATAAGAGGATTTACACTGATTCTTTGTTAAAGGAGTTGTGGGCCAGACTGCCAGTTTTCTATCATTCAATGTCTGCTGCTCCTTTCCTGGGTAGAAATGATAGTTGTTCTTATCTGGGAACATTTCCCAGCATGACTTGTAGCTAGATTTAGTGACTAAATTGTAGTCAGCCACATATAAAAGTAAGTGTTACTTGTTCTTTGAGTACAATTTTAAAGGGTTTCAATGCCCTTCTTCATCCTTCTTCTTTTCAGCTGCCCCGGATACATATGCGCTGGCTTGAGGACCAGCATATTGAAAGAACTTGAAAATGGAATCCCACCTCCACCCTACTGCCCTCCTTAACAGAAAAGCAACAGGACTGGTTCCTGACATTGTGCCCTGTGGAGCTGTCATTACAGCTTAATCATTCCACTCACCAGAGAACTCGACATATCACATCACATGTCTTAAGACTATTTAGGATGATGGCACACATTCCAAGCCAACTTTATGATTTCCTTATTGGTGATCTCCTACTATTGAAAAGTAAAATGTCCTCCCAAAGTTTGTTTTCTGACGTTGGTTAAGTGTCCACTATCAGATTGCCATTCTCCCCTCTCTTTTCTCATGTTCTCCTCTGAATGGATAGCCATCCCTTTGTCATCATTTTGTCTAGTTTTCTAATATCCTAACCATTCTCTTAATTTGCAGTTCCATCTCCTGTATACAAGGAACATTATTCTGGAAGACACTTCCCTGAAACATGAGTTTCAACAGAAACTTGGGGGCAAGGGTTCTGCCCATACAGTGAGAACAAGCAATTATAACCTTAAGAGAGCATGGGAATTCTGATGTCACTACTCCATGATTCTTTATTTTCAGTCAATAAATAACATGTACCTCTAATGATGGCTGTATGGTCAGGCAACTCAAGATGGCTGCTCTCTATACATCTCCTGCTTGACTGGTGCCTGCTTCACCTACACACAACTCACATGACTGATCTTCCTTCATATTTGCCCCAGGCCCCAGCTAATGACTGTTCTAGATTTAGAGCAGAACTCACCACTATGCTTATCATAGGGGTGGTAAGAGCCATGACCCTCTGCTGATTACCCTGGTAACCAATGAGCCAACCTGACATCAACTCCCCTATAACTGGTAACCTTTCCTTCCCCACCAGAAGCAAAGACTGCCATCATGTCCTGCCCTCCAGCTCCCACACATGGCAGGATTTTGCTCCAGGACTTTGCTTCAGATGTGCAAGATCACCCTAATCAGTAAACTATTGATTATCTCTGTTGCTGACTCTGGGCTTTTTCTCAGGTCTTGAAGCTGGGCAAGTACAGGGCTTGTAGACCTGCAGGGTGCAGTCCAGTGCTGACATAGCTAATTAATATCCTCACATAAAACACTTTGTTTTTATAAACATAATGTAACTAGTAGCCAAATTGGGTTCAAAAGAATAGAAATACATGGAGATCAGAAGCAACCTTAGCTCTAGGGTCCCTCAGTGGGATATCATGTTACAGCACAAGGCTTGTGGGGAGAAATGAATAGCAGGCACAGCTTTGTCCATCTCTTATCTAATTCTCAATAGTTCCTTCCGCTATTGGACCAACCTGGGATGTGTCTATGTCCATCCAAATACTATCCCTTTCTGAAACTCTTATGAAAATTTCAGTGCAAAGTCATGTTAATTATGATGTTTCACTCATGATGCCACTTAAACATATCATCATCTTGCATTGTTTCAAAATATTGAAAGTATGTAATTACTCTAATTATTTATGTTGCCTTATTTTAGTTGTAATGGCTATATGTTTTTCCAGGTTTATTTTCTTCAATTGTAAAACTGTCTGCTCAAGCAAAGTAGATCTACCCTGTGTTTCACAATGATACCCTGTACACTTTGCCTTCCCAAAATGTTACTTTAAATATTCTATTTGAAGAGTTTTCTCTCTCTTCTCACTCTGTGTGAATAGTGTTCATCCTTCAAAAAGCAGTCAATGCCGGTGACTCCAAAAGTGTCATTCCTCTCACAAAAGAGTATCTGACCTTGTGACTATGCTTATTCTCAGAAAAAAAACATGAATTTGCATAATTTGTTTGGAAGTTTCTATATACAGGTATATCTTATTTTATTGTGCTTCACTTAACGGTACTTTGCAGATATTGAGTTTTTTCCTTACAAGTTGAAAGTTTGTGGCAACCTGGTCTCTGGAAGTCTATCACTGCCATTTTTCCACATTGTATCTCTCTGTCACACTTTGGTAATTTTACCAGTATTTCAAACTATTTCATTGTTATTATATTTGTTATGGTGACCTGTGGTCTTTGATGTTACTACTGTAATTGTTTCAGGGTGCCATGAACCCCACCCACATGAGATGAAAACCAGATTCACAGATGATGTGTGTGTTCTGACTGCTCCACTGACTTGACTGTTCCCCCCTCTCTCTTTCTTTTCTTGGGCCTCACTATTCCCTGAGACACAATAATATTTAAATTAGATGAGTTGATAAACCTACAGTGGCCTCTAAGTGTTCAAGTGAAAGAGGAATCAATCAATGTTTCACTATCAATTATTATTTATTGTTATTTTAAGAAATTGCCAGACATCTCAACTTTCAGCAACTGCTAGCCTGATCTGCCAGCATCGAGGCAAGACACTCCACCAGTAAAAAAATTATGACTCACTGAAGTCTCAGATGATGCCTAACAGATTTTAAAGTATTTTTAATTAAGATATATGTATTGCTTTTTAGATATAATACTATTGCAAGCTAAATAGACTACAGTGTAGTATAACATAAATTTTATATGCACTTGGAAACCAAAAAAATTATGTGGCTCATTTTACTGTGATATGTGCTTTATTGTAGTTGTCTGGAATTGAACATGCAATATCTTTGAGATATTCCTGTATACCTTTTTCTATCATGTATCTAATTATGTCCCTATGAATCTAGTTTCATATCTACCTGTATATCACTTAGTTTGTAAATGCTAAGAAAGTTAATACAATTTTAGGTACCACTTCACACCTACCAGGATAGCTATCATTAAAAAAAAAAAAGACAAGCAATAACAGGAAAGAATGTGAAGTAATTGGAAACACCATACATTGCTTTGAGTCGGGGGGATGTAAAATAGTGAAGCCAATTTGTAAGGCAGCTGGTTCTTCAAAAAGTTAAAGAAAGAATTATCATATGATCCAGCAACTCCACTGTTATGCCCAAGAAAATTTTAAAAATACGTTCAAAAATTTGTACACAAATATTCACAGCATCAATATGCATGATAGCCCCAAAATGAAAACAAGCCAAAGTCTATCAATAAGAAATTGGGTAAATAAAATGTGGTATATCCATACAATACAACATTATTTGGACATAAAAAGAATGAAGTTCTGATTATGCTAAGTGAAAGGAGTCATACACAAAAAGCCATATATTGGATTCCATTTATATGAAATGTTTGGAATAAGTAGGACAATAGAGAGAGAATGTAGGTCAGTGACGGTCAGGGGCAATAACCAATTGATATATGGTTAAATAGAGGACTGACTAAATTATAAATAATAAGATAAAGGGGTACTTTGAAAAAATCCAATCTAATTTTCCTCTTTTTGTTTATTATTTTTGTTGGCCTTCTTTATCCCTTTTAAATTTTTTAGTTTCTTTCTTTCTTTCTTTCTTTCTTTCTTTCTTTCTTTCTTTCTTTCTTTCTTTCTTTCTATTTTCTTTCTTTCTTTCCTTCTTTCTTTCTTTCTTTCTTTCTTTCTTTCTTTCTTTCTTTCTTTCTTTCTTTCTTTCTTTCTTTCTTTCAACTGAAGTAAAGTCAGTTTACAAAGTTGTGTCAATTTTTGGTGCACAGCATAATGTTTCTGTCATATATGTATTCATACATATATTTGTTTTCATATTACTTTTCATTTTAGGTTGCTACAAAATACTGAATATACTTCCCTGTGCTATAGAGAAGAAGCTTGTTGCTTATCTATTATATATATAATAGTACATATATCTACAAACTCCTAATTTATTCATTCCCACCTCCTTTCACCCTAGTATCCATAAGTTTACTTTCTATGTCTGTGAGTCTTTTTCTGCTTTGTAAAGAAGTTCATTTGTGTCTTTATTTTTAATTTGTTTTAGATTCCACATATGAGTGATATCACATATAATTTTTTTTTTCTTTCTGGCTTACTTCACTTAGAATGATAACCTCCAGGTCCATCCATATTGCTGCAAATGACATTCTTTTATTCTTTTTATGGCTGAGTGGTTTTCCATTGTATAAATATTCCACAGTTTCTTTATCCAGCCATCTGTCAATGGACACTTAGGCTTCTTCCATGTCTTGGCTACCTGTATATATTGCTGCTATGAACACTGGGGTGCATGTATCTTTTTGAATTAGAGTTATCTCCAGATATATGCCCAGGAGTGGGATTGCTGGATAATATTGTAACTTTATTTTTAGTTTTTGTTAAGGAATCTCCATATTGTTTTCCGTAATAGCTGTACCAATCTACATTCTCACCAGCAGTGTGTGAGGGCTCCCTTTTCTCCACACTCTCTCTTGCGTTTATCATTCATGGACTTTTTAATGATTGCTTTTGGTAGTGTGACCATTTTAACAATATTAATTCCTCCAATCCAAGAACATGGGATATCTTTTTATTTCTTTGAGTTATCTTTAATCCCCTTAATTAATGTTTTCTAGTTCTCCTGATAAAAATCATTCCCCTCCTTGGTCAGATTTATCCCTAAGAATTTTTTTTATTTGGATGAGATTTTAAAAGAGATTGTTTCTTTATTTTCCTTTTCTGATATTTCATTGTTAGTGTGAAGAAATGCAACTGACTTGTCTATGTTAATCTTGTATCCTGCTACCTTGCCAAATATTTTATCAGCTTTATTAGTTTTAGTGTAGAGCCTTTAAGGTTTTCTATATATTGTATCATGTAATCCACATTTAGTGACAATTTTACTTCTTCTCTTTGAATTTAGATTCCTTTTATTTCTTTTTCTTGTCTAATTGCTCTGGCCAGTACTTCCACTACTCTGTTGAATAAAAGTGATGAGAATGGGCATCTTTGTCTTGTTCCAGATTTTAGAGGGAAGGTTTTCACCTTTTCACTGTTGAGTATTATGCTGGCTGTGGGTTTGTTATAAATAGCTTTCATTATGTTGAGATATGTTCCTTCTATGCCCACTTAGGTAAGAATTTTTATCATAAATGATTTTTGAATTTTATCAAATGCTTTTTCTGCATATATTGAGATGATCTTGTGATTTTTGTCCTTTCTTTCGTTGATTTGGTGTATCACATTGTTTGATTTGTGTATATTGAACCATCCCGGTGAAGAATCCAACTTGATCATTGTGTATGATCTTTTTATGTGTCATTGGAGTCTGCTAATATTTTGTGAGGGATTTTTGCATCTATGTTCATCAATGATATTGGCCTATAATTTTCTTTTTTGGTAGTATATTTACGTGGTTTTGATATTGGGTGATGGTGTCTTTGTAGAATGAGTTTGGTAGTATTCCCTCCTCTTCAATCTTTTGGAAGAGTTTGAGAAGGATCAATAGGAGTTCTTCTTTGTATGTTTGGTAGAATTCCCCAGTGAAACCAAATGTAAATTATCTTTGCATTCTTCATAGGATGTGTTAGAGCCTTTATGACTACCACTCTAAAGCAAATAGATATACTAATGGGCTAACATAATTAAAAAACTGGGTAACCACAAATCGAAAACAGGGTACACAGACCTACGGTTGATGCCAAACACATCCCCAATGTGCACCAAATCTCCACTCATTTGTCTTAGAGGCACAGTTCTACAAAGGCACCAGGAGACCAAATCCACCACCTCTGCCTGGGACTAAAATGACAGTCTTGCCTGTGATGTTGCAGGGCCCCTGAGTAATGGTTCATGTTTCAGCCCCTCCTCTGCCCAGAAGACGAGCACCAGCAGTTGTAACGCTCCAGAGCATGCTGAGAAGATGGTTGTGACTGAACCCCGCCTCTCTTCTCACAAGAATGCTCATCAACATTGGTGCAGAGCAACACCCTGTGCACTAGTAGAGATGGCAGCTATGAAGGTTGCAATGCACCCCTCATCCCACATGCAATGGTGCTTTCTATGGAGGGACCCAGATTGATTTGCACTCTCTTCTAGCCACAGCCCGCACCACACTCCAGGCTCCTGAGGCTGCCTGTGTGCAGTCAACCCCAGTCCTCTCCCCAGGCTCATCCGTGTAAGCCTGAGTTCCAGCAGCCCAGCCCAGCCTGTCCCCACTGGCATGCATCTTAGGCTAGGATTCAAAGTGACTCTCACTGCTGGTTTCTCTTAGTTCTTTCTGCTAAGCAGCTGTTGCTGCCTCCTCTGAACCTCTGAAGCTCCTGTTCTGTCCCTGTGGATCTCCTTGCTGGAGAGGGAGCTTCCCAGGGTGAGGGCACTATTCTTTCTATGCTGCTCTCTTTCTGTGAAGAATATCATGCACCAATTTCCTTTTTCTTTCTTTTTTTTCCTCTACCTGGTTTTGTGGGGCTTTCCTTGTATTTCCAAAGTAAGAGAAATTATGTCAAATTTCAGGAGTTATTCTGTGTGAATTGTTCTGTATTTGTATATAATTTTTGGTGTGTTCATGGGACAGGGTGGGCCATGTGTCCTTCTACTCTTGTCATCTTGTCAATCCCTTTTCTGGTTTCTAATTGCCATACATTTTCTTAACAAATAACACCAACTGTAAGTGCATAGCAGTTATATGACTGTCCACTGCTGAGCTTCCCTAAAGAGTCTTAAAGAATGTGAATGGATCTACACTTAAAAGTGCAAGTTTTCAATCTTTGATCTCAGTTTTTCAAAGGCATTCCTTGCAGTTGCAGTCAGTGCTTGGCTGTGTGGCTGAAATGCATGAATTCAGTCGGTGAGTTTATTGACGTTGAACAGCAGGAACTTGTAAATACAGACAGTTGAAATTGTCAGTTTACTGATAAACCCTTGCATGGGTAAGCAGTTGAAAGTCCCCTGCAGTCAGCCTTGCAGAGCAATCTCTAGTAAAATGGTAGAATTTCTTAACTTTTTCTCCCCGTTTTCTGCCCTAAAGAAGTCAAATACAATTCCTTGGTTTGACCCATTTTAATTATTCACAAGAAGTACCATGCACAAAATTTTGCAAATGTTGATTTAAGATTAATATAAAATAAGGAGAAACAAAATATGAGGTCAAGCTATGGCCAAAGGTGCTATTTTAAATACCAACATCTAAAATATAATATGGAAATATCCTATCTTTTGTTTCTAAAGTTATTAAATGGAAATAATTCACCTTATCCCACAGGAAAACCACATAACATTCAGATATGAAGATACAAATATGTCTAATTCCTTTTTAAGACTCAAATAAGCTGAATCATCTATAGAAGCAAGTACTGATATTGCCAAGTACTGCACTTCTTTCCATTAAGGCTTTTTAAAATATGCTCATGACAGGTAGCTGAAGTATATTTTAAGTTAGTGTGTTATTTTTTCTTTCTAATTTGTTGGTAGAGATTTCATATCCTTTCACTCATATCAATTTTTATTTAACATGCAAAATCATTGCAGGGGAATGAGCAAACTGCATAAATGATGGTCATTTATTGAGATGGCCAAACTCCCTTAGCCAAGCACTTCCCTTTAGCATAGTTTAATTTAGTATAGTTTAATTTTGTACTGAGAAACAAAGCTGACCTTATGCTTGTGTTTCAGAATTTGCATTTATGCAAGTTTAGTAAAACAGGAATAATTCTATTTGTATTATATTATCACAACCTTTCAAAAGTGTATCTCAAAAAAGTAACTATTTTTATTATTAAGAGATAGCCCAACAAGACGTCATTAAAAATGACATCGAGAACAGACTGTGAAATAAATATTTTAAGGAACAATTAGGCCCTTTGTCCCATTCAATTTCTTGCTGATTAATTTTAACTACCATTAATTGAATTTATCTTCAGCATGCTGAGTAAAAAATACCTTAAAATCAAATGTTTTGTATAGGAAATATTTTTTCTATTTCTACTGTTACAATGGTGAAATAAAGAGACATTACAACCTGAGTTTTTGCTGGTGATTATCATAGTTACAGGAAAGTGGGTAAATGATAAAAATAAATAGTAGTAAATATTTGTTTAATCAGTCTATGTTTAAGTAACTTTTGTTGTCCAGATATAATAAAAAGTCAATAGTTTAAAGTCCTGTTTCTTCCTTCATTATTTATGTGTTCACAGGAAGTTTATTTAATATTCTTAAACCTTGATGTTTTCACCTTGGGAAAAAAAAGCTAAAATGAATTCTGGGTACAATAGAGCCAGTGTTGGAGAATTAAGGAAATAATTTATTTTAGGGCCTGACATGTAACAGTTTGACTACAAATCGTTCCTTCCTTCCCTTCTTTTTCTCTTTAACTCCCTCTCATCTTCCTCTCTCCCTCTCTTCCCTACTTTCTTCTTATTCCTTCCTGAATTTAATAATCAGACTTACTAGCTAGCAGGACCATTTTACTACCTCTGTAGATCCAGTCATCCACAATTATAGCCATCTTATTCCACATTATATTAGTGTGATAAGCACACATATAGATTACTTTTATCAAATATGCAACTTATAGTTTTGATTTTAAGTTAATTAGCTATTTAATTCAGATTGTCCATCATTTCTTAGAAGTCACTGAGTATTCTTTCCAACACTTAAATGAGATATGTAACCAATGGAATTTTTTCAACAGAATAGTGAAATTGAATTTTAACAGTGACATGCAATAGTTTTGTGGATATTTATTGGTAGAATTTTGTAAGATCTCTTCTGTAATGTATACAGTATTTACATTTTTCCACCTGTCAAAGAACTCCAGGATTTGATAAGAGAGATTCTAATGGATCATGTGTTAAACTGCATTGGTTGCTTGATCGTTATAAAAGCATGTTTAATCATTGCTGTTTTTGGTAGTGGCTTTACCAAAAATTCTGACAAATTTAATTGTGATAGTTAACAAATAATTGATAGATTATGTGTTATCATATAACATAGAATGAATAATTGAATACAAAAAATTCAACATGACTACTTCTACTCTATTGAAGTGTTCATATTGACAACTACCATCTCCTTGCACAATAGTTGCATTTAGTTAAATGTCTTGAAAAACATTATTTGGAAAACTCAAGGTCGTCGGGAGCCAGAAACTTTAATGTGCAATTCATTTTCACAATTTATGGTTCTAAGAGAGTTGCTCCAAGTCAAGATGAGGGAATCTGTTAATCAAAATTGGCAGAGAGGTACAGAGAGGATTGCTTCCAGGTAGTTTTCTTTTTTCAAAGACACACAGGCATTGTGTGAACAAGACACTTCTGTTGTATTTGTTTTGAATTAAGATTTTATTGATGATTTCTGATCAAAATAATTTATACATTTTAAACTTGCACTGAATGAAGGGAAAATCTGCACAAGATGGATTGGTTAGATTGAACTTTGTATTCTCTTTTGACAAGTGTGTGTCCCTATACTTTTGCATATAGATCAAGAACAATATTTCAAAGCATTCTCGCCAACAGCAAGCAGATCTCCAATTTAGAGTGTCTTGTCTTGCTTTTAATTTGCGTTTAGAGTGTACCTTATTCTAGTTGGGAAGTTGTAGTCTCACTTCTGTATGTGGAATAGTGAAGCTGTTTATATATCTGAACTTGTTATATGTTGGTATCATTGTGTCTGTTGGGGACTGGGAAATAAATAAGCTTAATAAATTGATTCAATATTGAGTGTGTTTGAATTTAATGAAACCTAAATTGTACTGATTAATTCTCAACACTATAATTACAGGTTAATTTCAGATCACTGAATTGTTTTACTTATATCAGGGCATCACAGATAGGTTAGAATGATATGTTGTAATATTTTGGATACAGTTATTTTGGTTTTCACACTAATTAAAAGTTTTACCTCCATCTCTGCCAAGGACAAAGGGACAAGAATACAGTTTTTTAGAAAATGATACATTTGTAGACCATTTGATGTTTCCATAGAACTGCATGAGCATTTGCTTATAAGAAGGAATTATGCTCCTCTTTTTACTGTACAGATTAAAGACAAGTCAGGAGAGAAAATATTAATACAGACAATGAGAGGGCAAAAGCAATATAATTTGTTAATTACTACAGGAATGTAAAATAAAGGTGAAAATGTACATCAGTGAAGGTTAAACTAAATCTTGAATTGTGAAACAAGCTATAACCATGTAATTAAGCTGAACTATTTACAATTGTTCAAATGCTTTAAATTTTTTTAATCTCAAATCTTTACTCAGAATGTTCTTGCCTGTTTCCTATTAGCATGTTATTTATTTTGAAGATTTTTCAGAAATGCTCCATATTATCCTACTGTAACTCTCCTCTGAACTACCCTCAGTAGAGTTAAATGTTTCTTCCATTGTGCTCCCTTAGTAGATAGTACATACCTTTATCATATAACTATTCAGATACTTGTTTATCTCTTCAGCTTGACCTTAATCCCCCAGAAGTCAAAGCTTTTTCTATTTTTTCCATATCTCCATTTCCTAGTGCATGCTCCCAGATTTTATTCCTCTATTCAAACCTTACTATTGAATCTATACTGGAAGTATCTTCTCAAGACACTCTTTGGGGAACCTGTTTTTATGACTTATACTATCAGCTCAAGACATCTCTCATTATACCTCTAACTTCAATCTGATCACCTCCTCTGAAGTTTGACCTATACTCAGCTTTCCATCTGACATCTCTGCTTTAGTGCCAGAAAAGGTGTCTCTAACACATTTTGCAAACTCATCTCATTCCTTCCATAAACTATGTCCCCTGTTTTGCTGCTTAAGCTCAGGTTTAGGGGTCATCCTTGATACTTCTGTATTCCTTAGTCCTCACATAAAAAATATCACCAATTCCTGATTAGTACATTTCCAAAAAACACCTTCTTGATCTTCAACATCATGACCACCACCCAGCATCTTCTAATATCTTTCTCTCCTTTTATTCACTGAATTTCAGTTGCACTGGACTCTGGTGTACTGAAGACTGTGACTTTTACCCATCTCAGTACTTAAATGTGATGATATTCTATCAGAAAAACATGAATTTGAATTCTTGGGCATGGCTATATCCTTCTCTTCACTCAGCTCTCAGGTTGATTTACTTCTTTTAAGGAAAATACTGGGCTACAAATTCTATATAAGAATCTGCTACCCTGATTGTTTTCTTACAGAGAATTTGTCTCTTTCTTAGTGCTTAAAATCTCATTATTTTGTATTCAGGTCTGCCTTTATTATATAATATTCATTTCCCCATTCTAATTTAAAAAACACAAAGATAGTAATCATCTCACCATTATGTACCAAACATGTAGAACAAAGCCAAGCACATAAGAACACCATAAATATTTGTTAAAAAGATGAATGCATAGATTGAGAAAGAATCAAGAGAAACACCATAATCAGAAGGATAGAGGGTGCTATAATACAAGCTTCATGGAGGGAAGCATATTTTGTTTTATACATTATATCCCTTTGTCTAAGGATATTCTGATGTGTTATATGTATTCAATATTTGTTGAATAAATGTTAGAATTTAGAAAGCAATGCCTAAAGCAGTTTTGAATGACAGCATCAATGTCAGGATATAGATTCAAGAAAAATAAAATTAAATTCTTCCACATACATGAGACACTTCAGTTTTTACAAAATTTCTGCTAACTATATTCACTGCCTTATCAATCAGTGAATAAAAGGGGTAACAGCAGTTTTTTGTGTCACTGTATAAGATAATGTAATCAAGATAATGAAGAAGCAGAAACAACTTAAAATCAAGGAACACAGTAATAAATGGATTAATTAACAAAATGACTTTCATGGAGAAGAAAAAATAACAAAAAGCACTCATTTTAAATTTTGATCTGTAAGTAACAAAAGCAAAAACAAGAATTTAAAGAAAAAAATTAAGTATGCATTTAATGGTATAAAACTTCTATTAATATTGGTTTTCTGTCACTTCATACAGTAGTTATCCAACTGCAAAACTGCAATAACAGCTTTCACATTTATTTCTTCTTAAAGTCTATGCTTTAGGCTAATTTCTCCTATCCCATTTCTGTTTCTTTTCACTCTTTCCAGAAGGCAATGGAAAAGATTTCTAAATAACTACAGCATTTGCCCAGTTCACAATGGAGGAAAAAATGAACAGCGTAAGGAGCTAAAAATCATCTATAGTCTGAGTTTTAACTTTCAGATGATAAACAATACTCAATCTATTCTAGATTCTATTTTAGAAAGAACGAGAGGAGTAAATATGATATAATTAAATGCCCATCCAAATAAATTTCAGAAATACACATAAATAGATTTTTAAAAAAGTTATCATAAAAGCATAATTTAAATTACAACTTAAAAAAGGCTTAAATTTAATCCAATTAAGCTACACATAACTTAGTATAAAGTTCAGTGTGAGGATCTTATTAAATAAGTGTTTTTTCTAAGTCTTCTCAAAAAGCAAGAACATTATATTTCTTTCCATATGCTTAATGATATTTGTTTTGTAGCGTACTCTGATAGACACTAAAAAAATTCCTTTTATGGGCCCCAAGATTCCTGACATCACAAGGAAATGATTCATTTACAACTTGGGTAACAGATGAGTTTTTTAAGCACTGATTTGGGGCTATTGTTAATAACAAGGTACATGAAAGTTTCTTTATAAAACTAAAATTGTATAATAAGGGAGGGTTTATTATAGTAAATGGTAAATGTATAATGTAAGTTTTTTCATGGAATCCCACACTTGGAACCTGGGCCTATTTTTTTCCCTTTGAATAACAGATTCTTCCCTAAATCATTTGAAATCTGTTCCCTGTAAATTTTAAATAGGATAACATTATTTTGTTATAATAGAGTAGTGTAAATTTAAGCACAACCATTCTGTTTCAATTATAGAAGTGTCATTGGGATTTCATTACACAATTTGAAAGACTGACAGCAAAAACCACCTGCATGTTCCTGATCTGGTAAGGAAGGCCTGGCTCCTCTAGACCAGGGTTTCTGGACTTTGGCATTATTGCCATTTTGGATGGGATTGTGCTTGTGTGTGTGTCTGTGGTGGGGGGGAGTGAGGAGGAATGCTGACTTGTACATTTTATGACATTTAGCTGCATCTTATATGAAATCGCAATAGCATTTCACTCCTAGTATGACAATCAAAAATCTTTCCAGATCTTACCAAATGTCCCAGGAGAGAATTACTCAAGGTGGAGACCTACTGCTTAAAAAAAAAAAAAAAAACTCTGAGCAAACCACCTAGCCACTTAAAAGCATAATCCTTCAGCCTCTCTTCCTTGGAAACCTGGTGGAATCAGTGCTGCAGCTGTCACCCATTCCCTACGAAAATCACTGCCTTTGTATGAAGTAGTAAAGCTGAGATATTGCACTTAAGAGCTCACTACCAAGCAGTGAGCAATCTCCTCTCTACAAACATCATGGACTCAAGTCAGGGGCCCTTTATCCCTTGCCCTCTTCCTCCACCGTCTAAGGTAGATGGAGGTAATAACCAGATGTGCTTTATTCAATCTATGGTTTCTGCTAATAGCCACATTAGAGAAATGAAGCTGCTCTTGTTGGTTTAAAAACTGATCCCCATACATAGAGTGCAAAGAGAGACTGAAGAAAGAGGCAAACCACTCCAGACTGGTATGTGGCAGGTTTAATAAGCATGGGAAGTTACACATGAGGTTTGTCTTGGGTGGCTATGGGACAAATAGACTTCTGAACCTGCCCACCAGAATCTTAAAAGTTTATTTGGAGGCCTTTACTGGATTCAGTCACATGTACTTTCCAGATTGTCTCCATCATACATTGCTTTCTCAAGGCTGTGTCCTTGAAAACAGCTCCAGCTGTGGGAGAGGTGGTCAGAAGGTACATGGCAAGGGCAGAGGAGAGGGTGAGGAGCCTCTGATTGGTGGGTCCAGCTCATGAGTCAGCTGAAGTCACATCCTCTCATTGATGACCTCCAATAGCTCTTTGTTTCTTTTTTGAAGTTCAAAGATCAATCTTTACCTAAGCTTTTATTAAGGACCTGTGTGTGTTAATAAGCCAGGCCTGTTGACATTTTATATCTATTTAAAAGACCATGGTGATGTGTCCTTCCATAGATTGTGATCACATGTAACCATAGGTCCACAGTTTCTGCTCTGGAGAAAATAATAAATAGGAACAGTGCAGAATCCCACCTTTAGATGAGCAGCTAACTTCAGAGGTGGCTGACAGAGGACAACGTCAATAAGCAGGCTAGTACACTCTCATCCATCCTCTCTAAGAAAGAAGCAACCTCAGCTCAGGGTCTCTAGAATTTCTAACAGGTGAAGAAAGCCACATTCTGGCAGAAGGCATGAATAATGAACTTAATATCTAGATCTCACTTGATATTTTATTTGTCAAGGAAAACTTATCGAAATAATTTTGTCCAATTCCTGTTGATCAGTGTTGTATCAGTTATTTTGTGTTGAATAAAAGAAACACCAGGAAACTTAACAACTTAAAAAGAAAACCACTACTTCTGTCAGGTTCTCTAGGTCAAAGCAAGTCATAGACAAGCCCAGATTCACAGAACTGAGAAGCAGATTCCATCTCTTGAATAGGAGGTGCTGTAAAATATGTTAGTCATTTGTTTTGTAATTTTTCTTAGATGTTCTGAATTTCATTAATTTTGCAGTTAAAACAATTAAATGAGGTGTTTTTCAAAGTAAGAAAATATCCTTAATTTTGGCAGAAGCTATGAAATTTATAATATGGATTTGCACAACGTTTATAAATGATTCTATTTGAAGAGCAGGCATAGACAATTGTATTTTATAAAGCACCAAGCCCAGGAATGAGGTACTGCTTCTAGGAAAATTGACTGCAAGCCTTTTTCCTACTTATTTCTTTTTCTTCCTTTGTTCTTTCCAGTCAAATTCTTGATACATGAATGTCTTCAGGTGGTAGAATAGAAGTAATTTTTTAAAATAACATTAAATAAATATTTTACTATATCCTCTTACACAGTTTCCTGTAATATTAATCTATAGGTTTATTCACTTTTAGGGGAAATCATGATTCCATTAATGTGCCCAGGATCTTTTAAAGAGTGTTTTCAGTTCTTATTCAGATAACAGATGCTCCGAGGCTATGTAAACTACATAACTTTCTCTCTGCCATGCCAACAATTATAAGCACTTTGCTTATGGCTTATTTCTGTAGCTTTTAATATATAAAAATTCTAAATTATATGATTTTATATTTGGTGTCTGTGTATTTGCAAACATACTCTTCACATGGAGATTTTGCTTATAAGCTTAAAAATGACCGAAATATTCATATAAAATTATAGATTTAGGAGCCCTATAAAGTTTGCTATTCTATGATCATATATATATTACATATTTTTCTCTTAAAAAGATAAGATATATTACAAATGTACTCTAAGACTGTAGATCTAAGAATAAAGGCTTATGCCACAAAGAAATAAAGCACAGTAGGAAAAAGGACATGAAGAAGGGATATAAGAAAGATTGAAGCCATTAAGTAAGAAAGGACAGTAGAAAAGAGGATGAGGAGGAGAATGATATAGAGTAGTTTAAAAAATAACAAAAAAAGTATATGTTTTCTTTCCTCTTTTTCATAGTTTTATGTGCTTTTATTGTTTTCAGAGTAAGCCACACAGTAAAGGAAAACCCACATTCTATTGCTGAATACTCAAGCATGCTTTGAAAGTAGCCATGGTTTAAACTGTGTGGGACAGCAGAATAATTCGATGGACTTGAGCTCAGGCCTAGTCCTACCCCGACATTTGCCATCTGAAATGAGCTGGGGAAGCCTCCCTGAAACTCATTTTCTTCAACAGGAAATTGAACATGATAATAGTTCCCTGTTAGTGTCAATGTAAATTTTGAATTTCTTTTTTTAAATGCAATCTTTTCTTGAGGTGAGTAGGGGCCAAGGTAATTTGGTCTGTTTTTTTGGTTTGTTTGTTTAATGGAGGTCCGGGATTGAACATAGGACCTCGTGCATGCTAGGCATGCACTCTACCACTGAACTCTACCCTACCCCTCAAATCTGAATTCTTGAAAAATTAAAATATGTACAGAACAGTGTAATAGTCCAATAAAGGGTAGATATTTTACAAATATACACCAACATATTTTTGAGGAACCACTTTTTATTCTGTTTCTGGTATACAAGAAATTTTTATATTTGAAGTAAATAAAATATATGCAGATACTTGAGAAGTCAACCTCCCAACCTTTACTCAAACTTTAAGCAAATATGTCTAGATTGTTTAAAACTTCAGGGATGTCAAAAAATTTCAGTTGCATCTTGTTTATATTTGTTTTTTGACAAAATCAAGAGTTTAAAAATGTTAGTGTACAGTTGATTCACCAATACTTAAATACTTAAAAAATGCTTTTTTCCTCTGGTTCATCTGGACTGGAACTCAAAGCTTTCACAATTCAGTTCTCGCATTGATTCCTTTGGATACATTTCTCTGACTTCTTTAAGTACCTGGTGTCCTATCTCTGTGTCTAGACAACTTTTTCATAAGACACAAGATGTTGGAGTAGTGTGTGTGTGTGTGTGTGTGTATGTATGTGTGTGTAAAACCTTTTAGAAATTATCTAATAGATAATATCACTGCCTTAGAGAAAATGCTCCACTGAAGATCAATTGCAATTAGCAGAAAACCTAAGACTTTTTCATGGCCAAATTGAGCCCATATTATTCCTTCACATCCACCCCATAAAACTTGTCATTGTTTCCTTCAATCCCACTAACATTTTCTCCTCTTTTTCTCTCTTTCTCTCTCTCTCCCCCTCTTCCTTCCTTCCTTTCCTTCTTCAATTCTTTAGAAACCTCAAGCCACTATCCTCTTTGGAAATTAAGCCTGACACTCTCTTCTCCCAATATCCTGTTGTGGCTGAGTGTCCATTTGTCACACCCCAGCTTGAACTGTAACTCCCTAAGAGAAGCCATTCAGAATGCTAGCTCTAAAGTAGCCATGAAAACTTCCTCACTCTATACCTCTCCCCCTTATTTCTTCTTTACTTTTTTTTATTTTTTGCATTCTGAAATTACTTTACTTATTTTCTTTCATTTAGAGTGTCTCTCTCCCAGTTAGAATGTAAGTTCTTGGAATGCAAAAATTCCACAGCCCTTTAGTATAGAGAAAATGTGTGATGAATACATAGTATATATATTTGAATGACTAACCTTTTGAATCAATAGATGTATGAATATATAAATAAGGGCTGGAGAGGGGACAAGGAGACACACTCTGACTTACTCCATTCATAATTGTTTCCTAAAGAATGGGTGAGTGATATATCTCCTGGAACATGTCTAAGTCAGCGTTACACTCCTATGTGTGTGTGGGAAGGAAGTTTATTATGACATCACTGAGTGGCTCACTCAAATCTCCTTTTATCCTGAAAATGTTTAGATATATCTGCTGTGCTACACACAGAAAAAGTGATAGAGAAAACTGCCCACCACTTGGTTTACTCCCTTCCAAGTCCATTATATTTTTCAATTTAAATATGAGAGATAATCAATACACTGGTTGCACTCCAGATGTTTTTAAGAAAGTAAACTGTAAATGTGATATGACCTGAGATTGAAAAAAGAAAACTGTGTGCAGAGGGATCAGTGAATTTCAGTGCCGTCACTGAGCAGAAGTAGCAAGAAGGATTTTGAAAGCAGGGAATGCAGCTTTTTCCTAGGGGCATTCTAAGCTTTGGGCAGTTTCTGCTTTTTTTCTCTTCCAAAAATATTAAATGATCTTACCAATGTTATTCATCTTTCTTACAGTAATTATATTTTACATATTTACCATGGCTGATTCTACTAGAACCTGAGCTAACCTACCACAAGGAAATCATTCTGAACAGAGACACAGTAAATTACCACAAGGTATGGGTTAAAGCAGTTTCTGAAAAAAGTATCTATTTTACTCAGGAAAGAACTTAAAGGGAAATTGGATTAATTCTATTAAGGAAGCAGAAAATGTTTATTTAGTTATCTGCTTAGACATCAGGCATATAATGTAATTATAGATAGATATGCACGTATATGTATATAAAGTCCTGCTCTTCTTTCTTCAAAAATCCTAGACTTTCTATGAAGTCTTTTCTATTAGCTTCATTACATTCACCCTTTTATTCATTTATCTATAAATAAAGTTGTATTATAAAATTACCAAATGCCAGGCACTAATCTATAGTAGTGAATTCACAGGTCCTTAGCCTCACAGAGTTTACACTGTATTGGAAATTATTAGCTGGCATTTAAGAGCACTCCTGATACTCCAGCAGTCTTAGTTCTTTGGTGGGCATTATGTTAATATCATTTCTCATTCAAAGGACAAGGAGATGAAGTCTCATACCATGCAAATCACTTCTTCAAGATCATCAAGCTAGTAAGCATTAAATATGAGATTTAACCCCATCCAGGTTGCCCATGCCCACGAGTCCAGCTGCCATGCTAACAGACTCACCTTTTTAACACATATTCTTCTAATACATATTATCTATGCTACTCACATGTTTCCTTGATTTTTTAAGTAAACTTAATATTTTAATGGTGAAAATAGAAAACAACACAGAAATTTGGAAAATGGAGAAAATATTCATATTGACACCATGTTATAACTATTATTCTCTAAATATTCTCATGTTTCTATCTGTTAACACTTGGAATCATAGTTCATGAGCAATTTCACCTCTTGTCTTTTCCTTTTTATTATAATGTTTCTATTATGTTACATGCAATTCACATACATTTTATTATAATGTTTCCACAATGCTACACAGAGTTCATAATCATTACTTTTAGAGGCCACTTAAATGTCTATTGAGTTGATATAGCATAATATAATTAATAATCACATTGGTAGATATTTTACTTCACTGCAGGGAAGAACCACATAAAAAAGGTCTTTAGAATTTCAATTCAAGTTAAATTGAACATGTACAATTGTTTGACATCTTTATGGTAGCTAGACTTCCAGGTACTGATATGTCTCCAAAAATGCACTTCAACAAACATTTCTTGTAGCCTAACATTCACCACTCCCTGTGATAGGTCTTAAAGATGTCTAATTGGTGGGAAACAGTCTCTAAACTTAAGAAGCTTCTAAATCAGTCACAGATGACAGATATCCAAAACAGTATGAGCAAGAACATATCAAAATGCAGCAAGTCTAATAATGTGGTGTGATGAAAATGGATGTGATAGAAAGGGCTTTGGAAAAGGTGATATTTACACAGAAATCTAAAAGGGCGGTAGAAATTAGTGGTTTAGGATGAGCCTGCTTAGGCTGCTATAACAAGATACCACATGTTGGGTGGCTTAAACAACAGGCACACTTATTTCCATACCATTCTGGAGGCTGGCAGTCTGATATCTAGTTGCCAAAAGGTTGGTCTCTGGGAGACCTCTCTTTCTGCCTTGTAGATGATGATCTGCTCTCTGTGTCTTCATATGTCCCCTTTTTTGTATGTACATGGAGAGAGACCCGGTATCTTTTTCTCTTTTGATAAAGACAGAAGTCCTGTGGGATTAGGGTCCTACCCTAATGACTTAATTTAACTAATTACCTCATAAATGTCCTATGTATGGCCACAATTACATTGGGGGTTAGGACATCATATGACATCATATGAATTTTAGAAAGACACAATTCAGTCCACAACAAATAAGCAGAAGTGTGGAGATGAGAAATGAGTTAAATCCTGAGGAAGGGAAGGGATAGATAGATAGGTAGGTAAAGTTTATCAATAATACATTTAGAAAATTGTTTTAAAAATGTATGATGGGGAGAGAAGAAACTAGTAAAATAACTGCATACTATCTTAGAGGAGATTAAATTGAAATTTCCAGCAAAATTAACAATCACAGTTTGAACAAGTCGCTTAAAACAAGAAAGGAAATCAATTATTTAACAGCATTTTTAGTTTATAGATTTGCTTCTAGTTAGGGTCAAGAATGAATAATTAACTTAGTTGATTACAAAATAATTCTGAATAATCTGTTCATATTTTTAAAGATAATATGAAAACTATAATCTTAAAATGTGAGAGAAGAGAATATACAGAGAGACAAAAGAAGATTGTTAACAAGAAATATGTACCTCCAACAGAAGCCTCTAAAGAAATTAACTAAACCTTTGTCAGGGCAGGAGACTGGAATAAGATTATAGACTCAGATTCCTCTTTTGACCAATATTTGGACAAACTTGATCAGATTGATAAAGATGGAAAGATGACATCTGCCTTAAACTTATTATCTAATAATGATGTACAAATGTTTTCAAAGGCTGTCTGTATTTCAATATATGAAATCTCTTTCTGTATTATGGGAGTTAGAGTTCAAAAAATCTTCCTTTGTGGACTCACAATATATGTTAATATGACAGCTAAATTTTTTACATATTTTTAGAAAACGAAAGTGATTTATTAAATACAATTTTTAAAATTTGATTTATAAAAGAGCTGGAGGTGGCAACCCACAATAAATTAATCTATTGTGAACTATGAAAATATTAATCAGCTTGATGTAAACATCTGTGGTTCACAGAAATGGCCTGGAATTATTTATCAGTGTCATTTCTCCTTTCTGCCTCACCTAACTCCACTTAATGACAGGGACTCGCATATCTTTGTCATTACATAGGGAATAGAATATGTGCCGAAACATACAGCTCAGGGTTTAAAAGTTAAATTTCATGAATATTTATGAATACACTGTCTAGTATACAAAAATTCTAAAATACCTGAGTGATTGAGATTTAGCATTCAACTTGACAGAGTGAGAAAATGTTAGCTTTAAATTTAAAATAAAATAACTACCATTTCTTAATCTGTTAGACTGTACTAACAGCTTTACTGCCCCTATTTAATTTAACTGTTCAAAACATTTTATTTAAAAAATACTGAAGAATGCATGGAAATGCAAATTGATCGTAAGTTACAAAGCCAGAATTTGAAATCGAGTATATCTGATTCAAGATGCCATGTTCATTTTTCTCATCTGCAAAATTGAAAAAACATATACCATGTCCTCCTTAACTCACATTATATTGAGGTTCAAATGTAAGAGTGAAAATATTGTAAATTGTGACATCTAAATAGTTGTACAATTATTTATTTAGCTATGGGTGATGGTTGCTAGTACAAGCTAATAACAACTTAAAACTCATATATATGTGGATAGTTGAGTTAGAATGAAGTTCTTCAGTGGATTAACAGGAATTAGTGAAAACTAGTTTTGTGGTTGTTAAGTTCATCAAATCATTGAAGAAGAAGTGTTTGAAAAGTCCTTTAAATCACATAAAGAAGGTAGATGTTTGATCCAATTCCAAATCAATATCCCTTCCTCCTTTAAAAATATATGTCTAATTCCCAGCTCACTTTACCAATATTTTCCCAAATCTTTCAAACCTCTATGGCATTCTTCTCTGGTGTTTCTATATGAAAAGCTTCCTGGATGTCTGTTTTATATTGTTCTAGTACTTATCCAAATATTCATTTTTAATTAACATTTCCTATCTCTGTTTCCTAAGGCTGTTATGTAACTGTGTCTATGATACCAGAGAGATCACGGACTTTGCTTCTGTAAGTCACAAAACCCTTCAACTAATTATCCTGCAATTAGCAATGCACAATGAAGAAGTAAGTTCTTAATATTTGCTTGTGGTTGACAAGTATCATGACAATGCAATTTTCTGAAAAGTTTACCAGCTCACTGGGAGTGTTTAACAACCTGGGGCCTGACATAATGGACCATATTGCATTCATATCTAACATCATGAGGCCCACTATAATATAAATGATGAAACTAAGCAAATAGATAACTGATAGAGACTTTATGCATGGATTAATGTCTTTGAAAAATGTTTATTAGTGTATTTGTACCTCCAGTATGTCTGAAAAATGTAGGTAATAATCTACCTTCTGGAACAGCACTGAATATATATATATGTATATGTGTGTATATAAATATATATATGTATATGTGTATATATGTATGTGTATATATGAATACATTTATTTAGTTTCACATCCACACATCCACAAGCAAACATACAAAATATCCATTATATATATTTGTAAACTTATATAGAGGACTTCCTTTTTTATGTGTGAACTATTCACGTGGTATCTTATTTTTAAAACACAATATGCATATAAGAAAGACTGCATTACACATATCCATATGTAGGAGCCTAAGCGATTGTTGATCTTTTTTTTAAATAGGACTATTATTCCATGATCTCTTATTTCTAAATCCAGAACTCTCTTCCCTACTGTCCTATGAAGGGGAAAGTGGAGTGTGTGTTGGAGAGCAGTAGATGAGAGGCCTTAGTAAATCAAAGAATGAAAACTCATCATTTTGTCCTTAGATATGTGACATACAATTTAACCACATTCATCATAGGAAAAACATTCAGGAAAAATTTTAAGTCCCCTAGTTCCATTTGTTAAAGGTGATATAAGTTGATCTTTTTTATTGCTTTATGTTTTTTTTTTTTTGAAAAATGAATTTTCCTCATGGAAGAACTTTGCCCTGCCTTGGAAAACAGCTTGCCATCAAACATGTTCACCAGATATTTACAAGCTTGATGCATTAAAGGGAAGGATGTTTGCATACAAATCTTTTCAAATTTTCTTGGATGTAATGCCAGAAGGGTTTGATTTGTATGAGATTCTACTTGATGGAAAGCAGGGCAGAGCTATCACATGGTTCCCAGTAGGCTTACACACAACAGCATGAAAACTTGGAAGTCTGCCTGTATTAGCTTATGTGATGACTGCAGAGCTCAATCGCATTTAAGATTTAATATCATTGGCAAGATGCCTCCAGCAGCCACCGAATAATATGGAGTAAAAATGTCTTAATCTCCAAAAGATTGCTGCCTTGTGAAGTAAATTACTCTAGTTACATTAACAAGTTACCTAGGTACAAGGTGAGAATATAAAATCTTAGAACTTAACTCTGGTTCATATATATTCAAAAGGTAGCAGGATAAAAGCAATGGATAGACTAAGAAGAAGCAGGGAGAAATTTGTGATGTTTGGACACCAAAGAAGACTGAAATTTATGAGAAAGAAGTATCAACCTAGTGTAAAAAGTCGGGTCTCCTTTGGCTCTAATAGTAAGTTTGTCATTTATAAGTAGTGTGATCTTGCACAAGTAACTTAAATTCTTTACTTCTGTTTTCTTGATTGTAAAATTAGATTAATAATGAAATCTAGCTCATGGAATTATCAGGGAGGCTTAAAAGGACAAAATACATTAAATTATTAGAACATCTAGACTTTTATACTATAGTTTGATGTTATTATCATTATCAAAGTCACTAAAATTAGGAATTAAAAGTGATCATTTTCTTTACTTTTCTATGTGTAACTTCTATTGTTACCACAATTTCTTTATTTCTTAATGCCTACATTCAGTTCAAGCTCTAAAGAGAAAAGACTAAAATTTTTCTATTATTTTAAATGGTTAATAACATATTCTTTATAATGGAACAAAGTCTCTTATTCTTTACCCTAAAATGACCCACTAAAATTTAAACTGTGAATTACAGAGAATTTGGTAAATCTAAAAACTCACCGTGCTTTTTATTTTAACAACATTAAATTAAGATGAATGCAAAGATTCTTTAATCCGGAAATAAAGATGAGAGCTGCATCAGTACATATTTGGAGATTGAAGCCAAAAAATTAGTAATTTTGGACATTAGGAAATTTAAATCCTAGGACATTATTTAAGAACGTACAACTGCTAGACTGACACTAAAACACAAACACTGGTGTGGAGGCTACCAATTGTAAAGCTAGTATTCATAAACACTAAGAACTTCTCTCACAATACTTTGATATTTTTTCCCTAAAGTGTGACAAAGGATAGAGTATTTATCGAGACTTAATTGTGATAAATATCAGGATTATGTGTTTTTCTGAAATCCATCAATGAAACATAATGAAATAATCTATAACCACTGATTTAATATTTCCCCTGTTATTTGATTGTGAATATGGGGGGTGGAGAATAAAATTTAATAAAATTTCAATCACATAGGTGCAATAGCATTCAATCTCAATATCCCAAACGAGTTGTTCAAAACAGATTGTCATATATCAAATCACTGATATGCTCATCCAGGACAATGACCTTAGCATTTGTCATCTTGTCACTCGTAAAAACCCTCAAGACCTTGAGGCAGAAATGTCCATTTTCCTGCCCACAAAGGCTTGTCTCAGATAGGTTGATTTAAATTCTCATGTATTTAGAATCAATTGGAGACTTTTCAATATAACTAAAATTATATAGCAGTTTTGAAAAGAATTTTGCTATCAGAGGAAACACAGCAGTAATGAGATAGAGAAAAAAATAATAAAAAACCCCTTGCATTTACTTGGCATTAGTTTTGGCTATTTAGATTCTTCTTTCAAAGGATGTCCGCGATAATTATTTTTCTTTGTTTTCCTTCGGATTGGCTCTTCATTTGACAATGACTGTGTAAGCTCTATGTTTTGAATATGTGCATGATTGACAACAGCAAAAGGGGAAGAAATGGTCACTTAACTTGAAACTCCACAGGAAAACAGGACACTCATATAAAGATGATTTTAAGAGCTGAATATATGTTATTCTGTTTGAAAATCATTGTACTGAGAGAATTTTAATAACATTTTAATTAATGTGTGATGAGAAGAAAGTCTGCATTTATGGTACTTGTACAATATTAGCTTTGAATTTACGTCTTTTAAAAATATATTTTCTACAGTAACATATTTGGTTCATTGACAGTCATTTATATTACTCATTAGATGATAATATATGAATGAAATTGCAGTTAAATGCATAAAACATTGCTACATGAGGCAAAAATTCTAAAACAAATGTATTAAAGCTGTCTCCCATTCTGTCTGACACTCCAGTTGATCTCTGATATTTAGGTTACCATGACAACATGAAATTTGTGTACTACTTAGCATTTAAGAATTTATTTTTAATTTTTATCCTTATTTGATTTTTTAATATATTTAACGATAATTTCTCATAAATTTCTGTTTTATATCAAAATAATAAAACATTTGAGCACCTTAAAATGTTCTAATAAGTTATTATAAATATTATTTTAATAAATTATATAGTTACTGTTTATGAGTTACAACAAATTATATAATTAATAAAAATATATAGGTATTTAGTTTTCTGACAAATTATTAAAATACTATAATAAAAGACACAAAAAATTATGGCAAATGTTTTTCCCTTCTTTATTCCTAATAATAAAATTAATCCTAAGAATTTACAGCAGCCCTGATATTTAATAATTTAGTCCATACACACACATGCAGACACACATACACTCACACACTAACACACAAAATTCATATACTGGCCAATGTTAAGGGCTCCTTTTTAAGAAGACAGTGTCATATCTAACACTTGTTTGGTTGTTTTGGTGGTTGAAACTCTCCCAGTAGGGACTTTGCTTTATTTGTAACCCTCTTCCCAAAATGCAATCACAAGGAAATGATTGATTCAACTGTGGCTAAAGAGTTTATGAGTGATTTGTTCACAACTTATTTCTATTTTTCATTTTGTGAAGATCAATGGAAGTCAGCAGTTGTGATACTTAAAAATCTAAAAAGCATTAAGTGCACCACCACATAGTAGGTCCAGAAATGTTCCCATGTGTGTTTATCAACTTTACTTATACAAAATCCTACAGCAAAACTCCAAAAAAGGGCTCCATGTTTTCACCTCCTGCTCCTGGGAAGGCGGTGGGGATACTCAGCCTGAGGGGCAAATCATATTAAAATAAAAGTTAAAGAAATGAAGAACAATCTTATACAAGGCCCAAAATAATATAGACCTTGTTTAGAACTATTACCTATTAAAGGACATGTGAAAAGGAAGAACAACTACAAATAAACAAACACACTTTGACCCAACAGTCTGTCTTTCCTTCCCACTTATCTGTTAAAAACCACAAATAAACTTAATAAGGATATCAGTGTTTTCAGATGGCACCTTAAACTCAGGGAATGACCAATATTCAGCCCAATTGGCTTAGTTTGCTGGAGATTGTCTTCAAAGAGAACATAAGAGAAAATACTTGGTGTTTCAGGGAACATTATTTCTTCCTGATGAAAAGGGAGAGTAGTAAGAAAGATCTCCTCTACACACTCCTTCCTTGCTGCTTTCAGATGTTGTTAACTGAGGATGTGATACTGAAACCCCAGCACCATCTGATGAATGGAGGAGTAGCCAGAATACTCAGCAGAATGCTTGAAAAGGATTCCATCATTCCATCACTGGAGCACGCTCTGTGAGATTCTCTTTTTCTAAAATCTCTATTAAAGGAAAGCATACAAGTGCCTACAGTAGAAGCCAAAATTATTCAGATTTTCTACAACTTGAAGACAACATATCCTCACTGATTCAGATGCCCATTTGGAAATCAGATTCAGGATTACACATATTTGTTGATTTTCTCCATTCTCTTATTCCACTAGAAAGCAGTTTTGGTTAATTTGTGAAACAAGAAAAAATTTGAAGCCATAGGAAATATATAAATTATGATGGCTATAGAATCTGCTTGCCCTCATTTTGTCCATTTGTAATTTTATCTGGTACCCTTCTTTTCTCTATTTTACTTACTTTTACTGCTTCATTTTCATGTGCTTTATGCAATCAATTAACAATTCATATTACCATATTTGGTTGGGCAAGATAAGAAATGATTACCCATGTTAATCCAAATAGCATAACATTCAACTATCAGTGAGTACACATATATAGCATAAAATTTTGTGCCTTATGTTTATTTTTGCAATTATGCTCTGTTTACCATGATATTAAAATTACTTTGATGCCTTCTACTGGTGCCAATTGAGGACAGAAAGAGGACAAAGATAGAACACATTCAGGAAAAAGTCAGAGCATACCACAAAAATGCAATAAATTAGAAAGCTAGAAGGTGAATAGTAACTACTTAATCCAGTTCCATTCATGAGAAAACTAAGATGAGAGACACAAAGCAGTATCAATCCCTTGTGGTGGTATAGTCAAGAAATGAATCCAGGTTCCTATTTACTGACATGGTCCTCTCTTAATTGCAATAC